>NC_070639.1:24078210-24197175 GCF_947347685.1 Pleuronectes platessa | reverse complement strand
TTTTAGCCTGTTATTAGTAGTAGTAGTAGTATGATTAGGGTGATTATATTATTACTAGTAATAGACTAGTACTAGTAATATAGTAGAGTAGTAGTAATATTAAGAGTATCATTAACAGCATGTTGTTGTTTTTGTATGTTGTAAACTTTTATTATGTTATCCTCCCGCGAATCTGAACACTAAACCTCCGTGCGTGCGTGTTGAGTTTGTGTGTGTGTGTGCGTGTGATTGTGTCACCGGTCTGTGAACGCGCAGAAGGGGGCGGACTGCGTGTGAAGGAGCGCGCCTCACCTGTGTGCGCTCCGGCGCTGCGCGCGGCTGCGAGCCGGTGGATCGCTGTGATTGGCTGCAGCGGGGGAGCGCGCAGCTCCAGCCCGCCCACCACCGGGTATAGAGCCCGTGAGCGTGTCCGTGGCTCCTCGCTTCCTCGCAGACAGTCTGGGATCTGGCCCCGGGGCTGAACGGCACACAGCGCGCATCATGGCAGCTACGCACGGCGAGTACAGAGGCTACCTGCGGAACACCGTGGACATGGAGTCCGGGCAGCACCGCTTCCACCCGGGGCAGAGCTCGGAGCCCACCTACCGGCCGCTGCTGTTCGGGACCCTGGCTGTCATGGGGCTGCTCCAGGTGGCGTCCAGCGTGGCGATCTTATTGCACCTGACCGGGTACCTGCAAGAGGTAGGCTCCGCGTGACCCCGTGCGCGAACACAGCGTCGAGCGTGTGCGTGGAAAGCTCTGGTTCTGTGCGTAACCGTGCGTAAAAGATATTCGCGCAGTTTTTACAACTCCTTAAAATGTCCGATAAGCTCCGCAGCAGCTCCCGATGGAGTGTGTGTGTGTGTGTGTGGGGGGGGGGTGCTTCTCTAGTTTAGTATTTAGTTTTCTTCAGGAATGGAAAAAGGAAAGAAAAGTTTTATGCGCCAAAGTTTTCTGTGCTGCACAGAAACACGTCCCCCCCCCCCCCTCTCTGTGAAACTCAGATCCGACCTGAAGAAACTCCAGTGAAAGTTTCTAAACTTTAAGAGAGAAGTTTGTTTTACTGCAGCTCGACTCCTCTTCTCGTCCTGCTCTTCTCGTCCAGATGTTTCCACTCGAGGATCCGCAGGCTGCTCTGCTTCACGCTCGCGCTGTGTTTACACGCTTCTATCTGTAGTTTACAGCCTGCGTGTCACGAGCTGTAAACTCTGGAGACAGAGCAGAGCTCCGGTCCAGGACCTGGAGACAGAGCAGCCTGGTGGAGTCCAGGACTCAAGTGGGAGATAGTATCAGCTCTGCATGGTCCGTCGCTCTGTGGCAGCTGCTCTGGGAGGCTGCTCCTCTCTGATCCGGGAGAATAACATTTACATTTCTGCCCCGGTTGTTTCTGTAACTCTGAGTTATTGTCTCGTTTTACTAAGTGTCCTCTGTCAGGAGCAGGAGGTTCACCTGGGGTGCTCCTCTGTGTGTCTCACATGTCTGTGTCTGCTCTGTGGTGGCAGTCGGTCGTGTCCTGCATGTGAGGAGAGAGACAAGTTCAGAGAAATCTAATTATTATATCAGTGCAGTAAATGCATGTGGGATGGATGTGGGGATGTGAGATGAAGAGGGACGTGGATCTAGAGGAGTCTTCCTCAGAGGTCCAGCTGGTGGCTCAGACCTTCTGGACTCACATGCTCCACGTCTTCATGTTGGACCTGTGATCATCCTCCTCCACCTGCACAGGGTCCTGGAGATGGAGATGGAGTCTGCACCGCTCCCGGCCTCCACTGGAATGTGATGAGTTTAAATAAACCGCTGGAACATGAGGGACACGCAGAGTGTGGTTTCAGTTGTTGTGCGTCGACTTTGTGCGTCGAGCTGCGTGCGTGCAGGCATGAAGACCCTGTGGCCAACGGCTTTTAATGCGTTTACATTAAATTAGAGACGACGGCAAATCAGAACCAGCGCTCGGCCCCAGGCACTGACTCTCACCGGCTGTGGTGACGTGCAGAGTGACACACGGAAAATAACTCAATACCACACACACACACACACACACACACGGACACACACACGGACACACATCCAAACCGTCTCCCATTATTCCTCCCTCCCACACCTGTCAGGGGAACAACTTACGGCTCATTAAATATTGCATAACTTTCCTATATACACAAACCGCTCTCTAACTGTCTCCTGTGTCTCTTGTCTCCAGGTGGATTTGTCCACGGCTCCACATCGTCCCATCGAGGTGAGTCTGACCCCGTCCCACCTCAGACGACAGCACAACACACACTAACAGCACAACACACAATGACAGGCCACTCAGATGTTTAATAAACTCCTTCCTACTTCCACGTACTAGAGACGAGTTATTAATCACCCGGAGGTCAGAGGTCAACGCTCTGAGACACGGTGTCTGTACCGGAGCAGTTATGTTTCCAAGAGCAGCAGAAATAAATAAACCACTAGTGTTGCACTGACAGATGTTATGGTTTCCTCACGGGCGTGTTGCATCAGTGCATTCCACAGCTTCTGTCGAGCAGGCATCGAACCCGCGGGGGTCACACGGGCCGGGTTAGAGTCGGGGCAGAAAGCAGTTCACTGTCGGTGAGTTCCTGAGACGATCACCAGTAGCTTGAGAACTTTAAACACCAGTTCAGAATCATTGAAGACGTTTCCTTTGATCTCGTCCTCTGTTTGATCTGCAGAACAAAAGTGAAATCCATCCAGGAGGTGAAGTAAGAGAGAATAAAAGATCTGCTTTGCTCTGCTGGTGTTTGGTTTCTCATTATTCTCTCAGATTCTTCGAAACGCTGTGTTTGTGTTTCCCCCCCCGGACTCTGTGCACTACCCCCCCCCCCCCCGGCCTGTGTGGGACCGAGGAGCTCATGTGGCGTTAGCCCCCGGCTGTTTCCCATGGAGCCCTGGAGACGTGCTGGGAGCTTTATGAGGTGTCAGGGTGACAGGTCCTCTTGGCCCACGTTGTGTTGTGTTAGGGTTCGATGCCGAGCCGCCGCAGCTCCGTGCAGACAGCTCGGGGGATTTACTGGAGAGCAGGCCTCAGTGGACAGCTCTGCAGATCCCAGCTCTCTGGAGCGAGGCAGGATGTGCCGGCACCGGGCCCGGCCTGCGGTCAGTGGGATCATAGGGTGTGGTGAGAGGACCAGGAATCAAACCCGGCTCCTGATGCAGATGTTTGAAGCTGATCTGACGGATTCATGAAACACAAAGACACAATCTGCTCCGGTGGCCGAGCTCTGAGAGAGAGCAGCTTCTAGAGAGCAGCTTCTAGAGAGCAGCTTCTAGAGAGCAGCTGCTAGAATCCCCTCTACCAAACGGAGATGAAGGGCTGAGGTGCAGCCGGGATCCACTGTGGTGCAGAATCAAACGTGCACGTCAGCCGCAGTCTGGTGCACGGTGCTTTTCAAGGCAGGCACTTCTCCGCCGGGTGCAGGGCGGTTTCCACTCGGCCACTTTAACTCCAGATCTCAGTGTAGGTGAGGACGCTGCCAAGCTGCTGCTGCTGCTGTGTTTAAATAATCTGTTCTCTTTCTGGGTTAAAGAGGCACGAGGCGGTCGCACCACTAATCAGGATGGATCCCACAGTGTGGGGCCGGCAGGGAGCGGGTTCATCATCCTTCTGTAGCGTTGGCACGGCGGCGTTTACCTCGGCCTCGTTCCAGGACGCTGCGCCGTAAACATGTTTGTGCAGCAAATAGCTTCTAATTCTTTTTGGGTTGGGAATAAAACAAACAAAAGCGACTGGAGGCAACTTACGCTTATTGAGCCGGGAGGAGAATCAGGAAACAAGTTCAAACACCTTCAGGAAGTGAAAAAACACTTTCACTGAAATGTAGATTTACAGGATTCCTTTGAATCTGCTGCTGACTTAACAGATTCACACTGTTGACACAGTGTTGATGATTCTTCTGTTAACGTCGTCCTCTCTGCAGAACACGGTGAACATGTGACTTCACTGGTTCCTGAGATCCCGGGTGTGAGTGTGAGACAGTAATCTGAGGCCCAACACTTACTGATGATTGGATCTTGTGTCAGATTTGGCAGAGTGTGCCGCGGGGGTGCAGTCAGTGTTTACTTGCTTGGAAACAATGTTTTTCTTCAGAGTCTCTGCTCCGTCTTGCCTGAGGAGCGCGGCTCAGACGGCACATGGCGACATCGTGGGCTCTGAACAGAATTAGACCTCGAGGCTGATCCCAGGCCAGGTCGTGTTTGTGCCAAATCCACCAGGAGCGTAATGGAGCTGAAAGGTTTCACTCACCAGGAGGCCTCCACCACACTCACCAGAGACCAGGGATGAGACACATAGACAAGCAGCTCATGTGGGCTCGCACGCTTTGTCATCAGATACACACACAGACACACACACACACAGACACACACAGACCGTTATTGATAGAGACAGAGGAACAAAGCTGTGGTGAAACATGTCTAAATATAAAATAGTGTTGCTTTAAGAAAAAGTGTCGGATATTTGTTGATGTCTCTGAACTGATGTGGGGGGAAGTTTCAATCTGGACACACACACACACACACACACACACACACACTCACACACACAGACCTGCCCTCTGTCAGTCAGTGTGTATTAACTGAGATTCCTGTGTCTTTGTGCAGGAGGTGCAGACGGAGCCGGTGCTGAACGCTCTGAGAGACACGAGGAAAAAAGGACGCTGCAAAACCCCCAAGGAGAGTCTCCCCTCGGCTCACCTGCCGATCAGGACGTACCAGGAGTACTCCAAGAGTGAGTCCTGCTCCACCCGGCTCCTTGTGACACACACAGGCTGCTCCAGCTCGTTGTGACATGCACGGCACAGATTAGTTCCTAAGTATTATTCAGACAAAGGTTTGGCAGTTACATTCCTGATGTTGATGGACAGTCTGTTTACTTTCACATCCAGCTGTTCCAGAGCAACACTAGTAAAAATCTGAGTTGTGTCCAATATTCAAACTCCATTAATGTTCCCACTTTGTTATTATCATGAAAGTATCACATTGTTAAACTGAACATTCCTCTTGATCTGAAGCTGCAGCCTGATTCAGTACATCATGGGTTTGAATGAAATCTGTCCCTGAAGAAGTCCTGGACTTTAGTGAAGGAGCTGAATGTTGTAAACCAGTGAAGGAGCTGAATGTTGTAAACCAGTGAAGGAGCTGAATGTTGTGAACCAGTGAAGGAGTGAATGTTGTAAACCAGTGAAGGAGCTGAATGTTGTAAACCAGTGAAGGAGTGAATGTTGTAAACCAGTGAAGGTGCTGAATGTTGTAAACCAGTGGAGCCAGTGAAGGAGCTGAATGTTGTAAACCAGTGAAGGAGCTGAATCTTGTAAAGCAGTGAAGGTGCTGAATGTTGTAAACCAGTGAAGGAGCTGAATGTTGTAAACCAGTGAAGGAGTGAATGTTGTAAACAAGTGAAGGAGTGAATGTTGTAAACCAGTGAAGGAGCTGAATGTTGTAAACCAGTGAAGGAGCTGAATGTTGTAAACCAGTGAAGGAGCTGAATGTTGTAAACCAGTGAAGGAGTGAATGTTGTAAACAAGTGAAGGAGTGAATGTTGTAAACCAGTGAAGGAGCTGAATGTTGTAAACCAGTGAAGGAGCTGAATGTTGTAAACCAGTGAAGGAGCTGAATGTTGTAAACCAGTGAAGGAGTGAATGTTGTAAACAAGTGAAGGAGTGAATGTTGTAAACCAGTGAAGGAGCTGAATGTTGTAAACCAGTGAAGGAGTGAATGTTGTAAACCAGTGAAGGAGCTGAATGTTGTAAACCAGTGAAGGAGCTGAATGTTGTAAACCAGTGAAGGAGTGAATGTTGTAAACAAGTGAAGGAGTGAATGTTGTAAACCAGTGAAGGAGTGAATGTTGTAAACAAGTGAAGGAGTGAATGTTCTAAACCAGTGAAGGAGCTGAATGTTCTAAACCAGTGAAGGAGCTGAATGTTGTGAACCAGTGAAGGAGCTGAATGTTGTAAACCAGTGAAGGAGTGAATGTTGTAAACCAGTGAAGGAGCTGAATGTTGTAAACCAGTGAAGGAGCTGAATGTTGTAAACCAGTGAAGGAGCTGAATGTTGTAAACCAGTGAAGGAGCTGAATGTTGTAAACCAGTGAAGGAGTGAATGTTGTAAACCAGTGAAGGAGTGAATGTTGTAAACCAGTGAAGGAGCTGAATGTTGTAAACCAGTGAAGGAGCTGAATGTTGTAAACCAGTGAAGGAGCTGAAGGTTTTAAACCAGTGAAGGAGCTGAATGTTGTGAACCAGTGAAGGAGTGAATGTTGTAAACCAGTGAAGGAGCTGAATGTTGTAAACCAGTGAAGGAGTGAATGTTGTAAACCAGTGAAGGAGCTGAAGGTTGTAAACCAGTGAAGGAGCTGAATGTTGTAAACCAGTGAAGGAGCTGAGTGTTGTGAACCAGTGAAGGAGCTGAGTGTTGTGAACCAGTGAAGGAGCTGAATGTTGTGAACCAGTGAAGGAGCTGAATGTTGTGAACCAGTGAAGGAGCTGAATGTTGTAAACCAGTGAAGGAGTGAATGTTGTAAACCAGTGAAGGAGCTGAATGTTGTGAACCAGTGAAGGAGCTGAATGTTGTAAACCAGTGAAGGAGCTGAATGTTGTGAACCAGTGAAGGAGCTGAATGTTGTGAACCAGTGAAGGAGCTGAATGTTGTAAACCAGTGAAGGAGCTGAATGTTGTAAACCAGTGAAGGAGCTGAATGTTGTGAACCAGTGAAGGAGTGAATGTTGTAAACCAGTGAAGGAGCTGAATGTTGTAAACCAGTGAAGGAGCTGAATGTTGTGAACCAGTGAAGGAGCTGAATGTTGTAAACCAGTGAAGGAGCTGAATGTTGTAAACCAGTGAAGGAGCTGAATGTTGTGAACCAGTGAAGGAGTGAATGTTGTAAACCAGTGAAGGAGCTGAGTGTTGTAAACCAGTGAAGGAGTGAATGTTGTAAACCAGTGAAGGTGCTGAATGTTGTAAACCAGTGAAGGAGCTGAATGTTGTAAACCAGTGAAGGAGCTGAAGGTTGTAAACCGGTGAAGGAGTGAATGTTGTAAACCAGTGAAGGAGCTGAATGTTGTAAACCAGTGAAGGAGCTGAATGTTGTAAACCAGTGAAGGAGCGGAAGGTTGTGAACCAGTGAAGGAGCTGAATGTTGTAAACCAGTGAAGGAGCTGAAGGTTGTAAACCAGTGAAGGAGCTGCAGGTTGTAAACCAGTGAAGGAGCTGAAGGTTGTAAACCAGTGAAGGAGCTGAATGTTGTAAACCAGTGAAGGAGCTGAATGTTGTAAACCAGTGAAGGAGCTGAAGGTTGTAAACCAGTGAAGGAGCTGAATGTTGTAAACCAGTGAAGGAGTGAATGTTCTAAACCAGTGGAGGAGCTGAAGGTTGTAAACCAGTGAAGGAGCTGAAGGTTGTAAACCAGTGAAGGAGCTGAATGTTGTAAACCAGTGAAGGAGCGGAAGGTTGTAAACCAGTGAAGGAGCGGAAGGTTGTAAACCAGTGAAGGAGCTGAAGGTTGTAAACCAGTGAAGGAGCTGAATGTTGTAAACCAGTGAAGGAGCTGAAGGTTGTAAACCAGTGAAGGAGCTGCAGGTTGTAAACCAGTGAAGGAGCTGCAGGTTGTAAACCAGTGAAGGAGCGGAAGGTTTTAAACCAGTGAAGGAGCTGAATGTTGTAAACCAGTGAAGGAGCTGAAGGTTGTAAACCAGTGAAGGAGCTGCAGGTTGTGAACCAGTGAAGGAGCTGAATGTTGTAAACCAGTGAAGGAGTGAATGTTGTAAACCAGTGAAGGAGCTGAATGTTGTGAACCAGTGAAGGAGCTGAATGTTGTAAACCAGTGAAGGAGCTGAATGTTGTGAACCAGTGAAGGAGCTGAATGTTGTGAACCAGTGAAGGAGCTGAATGTTGTAAACCAGTGAAGGAGCTGAATGTTGTAAACCAGTGAAGGAGCTGAATGTTGTGAAGGAGTGAATGTTGTAAACCAGTGAAGGAGCTGAATGTTGTAAACCAGTGAAGGAGCTGAATGTTGTGAACCAGTGAAGGAGCTGAATGTTGTAAACCAGTGAAGGAGCTGAATGTTGTAAACCAGTGAAGGAGCTGAATGTTGTGAACCAGTGAAGGAGTGAATGTTGTAAACCAGTGAAGGAGCTGAGTGTTGTAAACCAGTGAAGGAGTGAATGTTGTAAACCAGTGAAGGTGCTGAATGTTGTAAACCAGTGAAGGAGCTGAATGTTGTAAACCAGTGAAGGAGCTGAAGGTTGTAAACCGGTGAAGGAGTGAATGTTGTAAACCAGTGAAGGAGCTGAATGTTGTAAACCAGTGAAGGAGCTGAATGTTGTAAACCAGTGAAGGAGCGGAAGGTTGTGAACCAGTGAAGGAGCTGAATGTTGTAAACCAGTGAAGGAGCTGAAGGTTGTAAACCAGTGAAGGAGCTGCAGGTTGTAAACCAGTGAAGGAGCTGAAGGTTGTAAACCAGTGAAGGAGCTGAATGTTGTAAACCAGTGAAGGAGCTGAATGTTGTAAACCAGTGAAGGAGCTGAAGGTTGTAAACCAGTGAAGGAGCTGAATGTTGTAAACCAGTGAAGGAGTGAATGTTCTAAACCAGTGGAGGAGCTGAAGGTTGTAAACCAGTGAAGGAGCTGAAGGTTGTAAACCAGTGAAGGAGCTGAATGTTGTAAACCAGTGAAGGAGCGGAAGGTTGTAAACCAGTGAAGGAGCGGAAGGTTGTAAACCAGTGAAGGAGCTGAAGGTTGTAAACCAGTGAAGGAGCTGAATGTTGTAAACCAGTGAAGGAGCTGAAGGTTGTAAACCAGTGAAGGAGCTGCAGGTTGTAAACCAGTGAAGGAGCTGCAGGTTGTAAACCAGTGAAGGAGCGGAAGGTTTTAAACCAGTGAAGGAGCTGAATGTTGTAAACCAGTGAAGGAGCTGAAGGTTGTAAACCAGTGAAGGAGCTGCAGGTTGTAAACCAGTGAAGGAGCGGAAGGTTGTAAACCAGTGAAGGAGCTGCAGGTTGTAAACCAGTGAAGGAGCGGAAGGTTTTAAACCAGTGAAGGAGCTGCAGGTTGTAAACCAGTGAAGGAGCTGAAGGTTGTAAACCAGTGAAGGAGCTGAATGTTGTAAACCAGTGAAGGAGCTGCAGGTTGTAAACCAGTGAAGGAGCGGAAGGTTGTAAACCAGTGAAGGAGCTGAAGGTTGTAAACCAGTGAAGGAGCTGAAGGTTGTAAACCAGTGAAGGAGCTGAATGTTGTAAACCAGTGAAGGAGCTGAAGGTTGTAAACCAGTGAAGGAGCTGCAGGTTGTAAACCAGTGAAGGAGCGGAAGGTTTTAAACCAGTGAAGGAGCTGAAGGTTGTAAACCAGTGAAGGAGCTGAATGTTGTAAACCAGTGAAGGAGCTGAATGTTGTAAACCAGTGAAGGAGCTGAAGGTTGTAAACCAGTGAAGGAGCTGAAGGTTGTAAACCAGTGAAGGAGCTGAAGGTTGTAAACCAGTGAAGGAGCTGAATGTTGTAAACCAGTGAAGGAGCGGAAGGTTGTAAACCAGTGAAGGAGCGGAAGGTTGTAAACCAGTGAAGGAGCTGAAGGTTGTAAACCAGTGAAGGAGCTGAATGTTGTAAACCAGTGAAGGAGCTGAAGGTTGTAAACCAGTGAAGGAGCTGAAGGTTGTAAACCAGTGAAGGAGCGGAAGGTTGTAAACCAGTGAAGGAGCGGAAGGTTGTAAACCAGTGAAGGAGCTGAAGGTTGTAAACCAGTGAAGGAGCTGAAGGTTGTAAACCAGTGAAGGAGCTGAAGGTTGTAAACCAGTGAAGGAGCTGAATGTTGTGAACCAGTGAAGGAGCTGAAGGTTGTAAACCAGTGGAGGAGCTGAAGGTTGTAAACCAGTGAAGGAGCTGAATGTTGTAAACCAGTGAAGGAGCTGAATGTTGTAAACCAGTGAAGGAGCTGAATGTTGTAAACCAGTGGAGGAGCTGAAGGTTGTAAACCAGTGAAGGAGCTGAATGTTGTGAACCAGTGAAGGAGCGGAAGGTTGTAAACCAGTGAAGGAGCTGAATGTTGTGAACCAGTGAAGGAGCGGAAGGTTGTAAACCAGTGAAGGAGCTGAATGTTGTAAACCAGTGAAGGAGCTGAATGTTGTAAACCAGTGAAGGAGCTGAATGTTGTAAACCAGTGAAGGAGTGAAGGTTGTAAACCAGTGAAGGAGCTGCAGGTTGTAAACCAGTGGAGGAGTGAATGTTCTAACTGGGACCTGCTCTTCTCCTTGTTGCCCTGCAGAGAGCGAACAGGCCATCACCATCGACTGGGACGAGGAGCACGGCTACTGCCACAAGATGAGCTACCAGAAGGGCAAGCTGCTGGTGAAGGAGCTCGGCTTCTACTACGTCTACGCCAAGACCTGCTTCCGCTACTACAAGCTGGCGCCGGAGGACAGCGGCGTCCCGCCCGGCGGCCCGGACGTCCGGAACACGCAGCTCATCCAGTACGTGTACCGAGAGAGCATCAAGCAGAACAGCAAGGCCATCATGCTGATGAAGACGGGCAGCACCGTGCGCCTCAACAGCACGAGCTACAACATGTACTGCGCCCAGCAGGGCCGCGGCGTGCGGCTGGAGGAGGGGGACACCCTGTTTGTCAACGTGTCCAACGCCTGGATGCTGGACCTGGAGGGAGAGGGGACGTACTTTGGGGCCATCAAGCTGGGTAACTCCAACTGAGGAAGAGACGTGAGGAGCGGACGTGCTACTGAACATTCCATATGCCAAAGAACCACTGTTAGTGATTTACAATGTGCAAAGAGTGTGTGTTGTTTTTATTGTACATGTGTTATTGTTGTTTTTCATTTGCTCTTCACCAATTAGCCGTGGATTCCTTCATGAGAACATCTAATGGAAACGTAATCACCTCTTAGAACCCGTCTTGCCACTTAGCCCCCCCCACCCCCACTCTCCCAGAAACGAAGACCTTCATCCCCAAAAACACAGCACTGGACTTTTCTTTTCTCTTTATTGTTTTGAGAGTTTTTGTTTTTTTTTACAGTTGTGCGGTTTGTATTGAGACATCTCAGTGCAGATTACAACATGTTTGTGCACTAATTAAACAAACCACAGGGGAGCGAGCGAGGAAGTGAAGTGTGTTGGCAGGAGAAGTGCAGTGAGAAAGGATTTATCAGTGTTTATTGTTGGAAGAAGAACATTTGTAGCTGATGGAGCATCTGCTTGTACTTAGCAGATTATCACAGGATAGAAATAACACAACTTCCAGAGGCCTGTGTCCGACCCGCGGCAGCAGAGACACTGAGAGGTTCTGTACACGTGAGCAAGGCAGCGAGGCGTGACTCAGCAGCAGTTAGACGCTGGTTCAACTTCCAAACACTCCGGATTCCCCCGACGTCCAGGTGGGGGCGCTATAACGGAGAGGTTTGGAAACGCAGCTGGTTTTAGTCTGGATGAGCAGAAACTGAGACGATGGGTCTTTTCTGTCAAGTCGTAGCCGTCGCTGATTCGCCCGGCTCCTGTCACATGACCATCACGTGTACAACACAACATGGAGAATCAATCACAGGCGTTAAACAGTGTATTCTACCATGATGCAACAGTTTTCAGGTGTTTTCAGTGTGGACGCGGATTAAAACTGATTTAGAGACGAAACGCTCGTCGTGTGGATGAGGCCTTCGACTCTGACATCGTTTTTTTTTTAAAGCAACACAATCAGTTTAACAAGAAGAAAGTTGTGTGTTTGTCTGTCTGTCTGTGTGTGTGTTTGTGTGCGTGCTCCAGAGAGTTTTCTGTCTCTAATGAAATCTAACGAGTGGCCTGTTCCTTTCAAGTCATTTTGAACTAAGGAGGAAATGACACGTGTGTGTTGTGTTGTGTTGTGTGTTGTGTGTTGTGTTTGTGACGATCACCACGCGATGCAGGCAGCTGGCCTGTCTGACCACAGCTGACATGAATAGACTCTTCACCAGAGGAACCGAGTTGACTTTGGTTCATCGTTAACTTAAAATTCTGTTTTTCGTTTGGCTCTTCACGGAGGTAAATGGGAATATGCACTAAATATTTATTTATTAGCTCTAGAAGAACAGCGACGGCTCATTGGTACAGTGACGCCGCGACTGCAGAAATCATCTATATTTTATGACATCCATTACGCAGCACTTAGAGGAAATAGTAGACACGCTTTTTCTTATTAAAACACAGGGGCTTCATTTTAAATTCCATATTTATGTATCTTAATTTTTGACAATTCTGTGTGCACTCGCCTAGCCAAAAGCAATATGTAAGGATATGTTGCTTCTTCTACGAGATTGTAGCAAACCTGTAAGACCTTCATCTGATTATTGTTTTTTCCATTCAGTGTTCATTTTTTATTTATGTGTGTGTACGTTCTAATAAAAACAAAACTACTTTTGTAACGTTGTGTGTTTCCCGTGTGGTGTGTGTCGGGTTCAGCTGCTGTTTGAGGAAAGTCACCGGGTGAGTCTCTCAGCCGCTCTGTGGCCAAGTCACGTGGCTGCTGCCCCCCCCCACTCAGAGCGAGTCGGGTGCACCGCAACACACAGCGACCTGCACAACAAACACACACTGAATGATGAGAACCACTTTACTGGATCGTTTGTGCGTCGTGCTGATCATTGTGGCGGTGGTGGATTCTCCCATGAAGCCCGGTGCCGTGTGAGAGGGAGAAGCCATTTTGAACGTCTGACCCAGAACCAAACAATTCCTCTATTGTCTGCAGGTTTCACACGTTTGTTGTGCGAGTCGAGACCTCACACGTCTTCCAGCTCTTTGTTCAAACATCACTGAGGGTTTGAAATCAAATCTGAGGAGAACAGACTTGGCCGAGCTGCTGGAGGAAGTTCGACTTCTGACGTCAGTGAAGTCGGACGTGACTGCAGAGTTTGAATCATCCCAATGAAATGAAAAGAATTAACTTCTCCGAACCTTCCGAGGTGTTTTTAACAGAGCAAACAACAAACCACTTGAAACTGAAGCAGCTGAAGACTGGAGTGTAAACACCGGACTTCTCTAATGTGGCTCCGTTTGAAAGTGACTCTCATTTCTCAATTCTTGGAACCGAGCAGAAACCATCAGAATGTGTTGTGTCAGTAAACAGTATGGAAAGCTTGAGGTCTATTGGACCCCCGCCGAAGACACACACACACACACATATATATAGTACCACTCCACACATGCATAGACTCACACTCAGAGGTTTCACTTGCTCGCTGGAGTCATTGGTTCATAAAAAGCCTCATTTGGCAGAAGTAGAGAAGTTCAGCAGCTCATTTTATTGCTCACATGTGTAAAAACACAGTGAAGCTCACAGGGCCGATCCGTGTCAGAGCAGCTATGGACTCCACTCACACTACGGGACATTAAACGGTTTGCTGACTGGTGTTTTCACTCCTGCCTCCGGCTCGTTAGACGTTCCACTCCGACCGGCTGCAGACCAGCTCCAGTGGAAAGTCGAGTCCTCTCTCTCTCTCCGTCAGACATGAGTTCAGATCCTCTCCCTGTGGCTCCGAGGTGGAGCTGTTGATTCAGGAAAACAAAGTCATGTGTTGGAAAAGGGATCAGGGTGTTTTTCCCCCCAATAAGAAGCAGTGGAGGCTCTGGGAGCTAATGGTCTCCCAGTGAGTGTGGGTGCTGGGCTTTATGAGCCTCTGTGGTTTGGAGGAAATGGAGCTCTGAGCAGCTGGAGGTCTTTGTTATTGTGTAGCCAGGTTGCTTAGCGTCCTGCACACTTTGAATGATCCACACTCATGCTGTCGATGTATGAATGTGTGCCCCGAACACACACACACACACACACACTCCTCTGCTGAGTCAGCGTGGCCAGTTATTTTCACAAGCGGGGCCCTCGCCCTTTGTCTTCACCCCGATATAGCTCAGATGTTTCTGCTCTTTGATGTCTGACGTTCTTCCACCTCTTGGCTAATGCTAACACGAGTGTTATTAAAACAATAACACGGAGAGATTTACAGGCTACGCTGCAGACGCATGGGCGTGAGATAGCAGGAGGGTTGTTACTGTAACTGGGCCCTGTCATCTCCTGCATGAGTGTGTGTCTGTGTGTGTGTGTGTGTGTGCCAGACAGTTTATGTCTGTGTGAAAGTGTGAAGGTCGTAAGTCATGCAGGGATCAGCTGACACACCCATTAGCAATGGAAATAAAAAGCCTGGGCGAAGGGCTTGATGGTTAATATGTCGCCAGAACATTTTCAAATCCCTCTTTCTCTCTGTGAGTCTCATTTCTCTGTGTTCACTCGCTCAAATCTCATGGGTCCATCACATCTTCAGTTTTTAGTGTAACTGACCCTTTGACCATTTGACCCTTTGACCCTTTGACACGGCTTCAGCACCATGGATAGCACCTCCAACATCTGTGTGTCTGTGTTCATTGATTCCAGTAGATTCAGAGGTCTGTGAGTTTTAGTTTTCAGTGAATCGACACCGACATCATCACAAACTCTGTTCACATCTTCATCTACGTGATGCCTCCTGAGATGTTTGCTTTAGAAACGTCCTCAACCCACCAGCTCCCAGTGAATCCACCAGAGAATCTCCTGCTCCTCACATCAGCTCCTCCTGACTCTCAGAGGACTCAATACTCGTGGGGCCAGAGGGAGAACGTTCTCAGGAACTCTGGAGGCCCTCACCTGCATGTCTGCGTTCACACATACAGATGTTGTGGATCAAGTCTGGAGGATCTCAGGTCTGAATCCAGCTTTATGGAGATCAGAAAAGTGGAAGTTCTGTGACTTAACGTGAAATCTGACGTTTTATTAATATTCCTTCAATTTGAAGCTTTGAATCATTTCACCTGCTCGTTGAAGATCTGAGATTCTGTCCCAGACACGATTGTTTGGGAAACTTGTATTTTTCTGCTCATAATTAAACTCAGGCAGTTTCCGCCCGTTCCAACAAATCCCAGTCGTGTGTGAACATTCTTGTTGGTCTTTGTGGACTGGAAGGAGCTGAGATGCCCCTTCAGCAAGGAACTGAACCTTCAGCTGCTGGAGCTGCTCAGCGGCAGCGGATCAGTCTGTGGTTATTCTGGACTTCTCCCAATTGTGAATATTTGTAACTGCGTCTGTGTCTCCATGTGCAGCAGCGAACATCTATCAACCCTAAACAGGGAGAAACACGTATCATTACACAGCTTGTCATAAACAGACCCATCATCATGTTGAGAAAAACACAGCAGCCGGTTGTTCTGCTGTTGGCGCAGTGGACGAGCGGACGAGCCGACGGAGTCTCAGCAGCGTGGAGCCAGCATCTGGCCGTCGGCGCTGAAACCGAAAACAAGAATGT
The DNA here is from genome assembly GCF_947347685.1 of Pleuronectes platessa. Taxonomy (NCBI): domain Eukaryota; kingdom Metazoa; phylum Chordata; class Actinopteri; order Pleuronectiformes; family Pleuronectidae; genus Pleuronectes; species Pleuronectes platessa. The sequence goes on along the minus strand of NC_070639.1, from coordinate 24,181,890 downwards.
CTAAATCTGCTGCGCTCTGACGAACTTCCATCGGAAAAGAAGGTTCCCCGCCCTGCTCCGGAGAGACGGCCGTGTCTGGTGACTGAAACAAGAGGCTGGGGAATTTCACTGAAACTCACAACAATCATCAGACTAAGCCGGAGGTTCTGTGAAGCCACAACATCCAACTGGGCTGCCAGGTGAGGGAGGAGGGAGCCAGAGAGACGATTCTGAGAGTTCAGCTCAACAACCAGGAGAGGGACGGTGGTTTGTGTCCTCCAGACCCCCCCCCCCCCCCCCCAGTGACCCTCAAAGGAGGAGAGGGATGATGGATGATGGATGGATCATGGGATTGATGGATAAGTCTGGTTTTAATTTGTTATTTGAGGATATAAAAACCTGCTGAAACAATATGATTGACAGCTGAGACTGACTCCTGATTGGTCGAGGGGCTGTATTAATGGGGCCTCTCTACAGCGGCCTCCACCCCCTCAATCACTACCACGAAAACGAATAAATTAATTCTGTGATGCAAGAGTTGAATCCTGAACGAGAGCGACGGGATCCTGAAGGGATGTTCTGTCAGGTTCTGGTTCCAGCTTCTCTCGGGCTCGGACAGAAAACTGGGTCCAGACCTCAAAGTGGTGAAACCCCTTCAAGAACTGCAGAATCACCACAAAATGGTAAATAGATTAAACACTTGTAATTATCCATTTAGTTGTTTCTAAGAATCTGAGCTCAGGATCTACATTTTTACTAATGTTCCAGATCTGCTCCAACCCGCCGACTACTGGTTCTGGTTCATGGGAATCGTTACATTTCTGTCTGTTTCAGTGGTTTCCATTTAATTCCCAACACTTTGACCCGAGCCCGGCGGCGCTCAGGGTTCTGATCGCTGGTGAAGCCACAGATTGAATCATGAGACTTCACATTTCACCCAGAGGCACAGGGAGCATCAATAAAGTCAAAGACAGAGACGACTGTGGTCGAACTTCCACTGATGGACACAGAATAACACAGACACAGACAGACACACACACTCACACACACACAGATGCATGCATCCATGCAACCGCACTGGAGTGTGTGCACGCACTCACACACAGACGTGCGCACACAGAGGGAATCCCCGTCCGAGGGAAGCAGCAGCTCGGTGTGATCCCTGGATTAAATGTCTCAGATGATCTGACGTGGTGACACCTGCTCAGAGACAGAGCCTCAGGGCCTGAGGGGCGGATCCTCCTCAGACCACCTGCACCACACGGCCTCGCTCACCTAGAACACGCTCTGTGACATGGAGATGGTCTGTCAGATAATCTGTAGATTAATTGAATGTATTTTTATCAGCCCAGCGTCGGTGAGTGAGTTCTGAGCGATGACTCACACCCGAGGGTTGTGCCAGGACAAATTCAACACATGAGACCGAAATCAGCCGAGGCTCCCAGACTTCCCAAACCACCGGCAACAACAAGCAACACACCCAGAATCCAGACGAGCTGGAATGTCATTCATATGGTCCTGATTTCACCCCCCCCCCCCCCCCCCCCCCCCCCCGACCTCTCGAACATGGTCCGCCCCATGTGCAGAGGATGACTCGGCTGTTTGGCAAATCTGCTGAACCCAGATTGTGATTTACTGAACGTCACTTTATATTCTACAGGTTGTTGTTGAAGAGGAGTTACGTATATATTACATTTAATAAAAGATATTCTTGAATATTTGACATGACCTTCGAGGTCACGTTCTGCCTGTTTGAGGTCATGTGCGTAGCCGCCCCGCCCCCTTGTCATTCGGACCAATCGGATTTGACGTGATGTTATGACATTTATAAACATTTTGCCAATTACAGGAGGGAAAAATCCAAAAGTGTTTCCAGTAACCAGAATATTGCTTTTCTTTGTTTCCACCTTGGTCCATGTCATTTCTCTGGTTTTGTTTGTGTTGTGGTTTCGGTTCGAACCCGTCGTCCACTTCGGATTCAAACCTCCTCAAACTGAGACGCTCGGAAACATGTGACTTTCTGAAGCAATGACACGTGACCGGCGTTCACTTCCTGATTGGTTCTGACCTCGGTCGTAGTATCTTCTGTGACTAAGCAGCCGATGTTTACACCTCATGACCAGTGTGTGTGAATGGTCACATGATGGTGTGTGGAGCTAAATGCTTTTTGTAGTTGGAGATTGTTTTTGTTATAAAACCACTTTTTATAACTAAAACTTTGAAATCTAGTTTAGAAGAAACCTTTGAGTGTTTTCACAGATTGTTCGGTTCGGACATTTCAACTTTTAAGTTTCGTCCAAATCCAAATATGAAAAGTACAGACAAATGGACAAATATATATTTATTTAATTATATATATTATATATATCAGCTCCTGTAGTAAATAAACAGATGCTGTTGGTAGAAGACTCAGTTTTTGGTTCCATGACGAGTCAAAACTTCTAGTCAGATTCAGAATCACAGGTTTTTATTATTGCTTCTGTTTGTCTCCTTCGCTGAAGCCTTTATCTGATGACTCGTCAGTTTCTCAGCCGGTAGTTTGATTGGTCGGCTGCTAATTGGCCCGTTAGCTCAGTGAGTGAGTCGCCGGCTGCTCCTTTGTTTGTCTCTGTGTGCGACTGGTTTGCTGATGGTTTGATTGACCTGCGGCTTGTGGTCAAACAGTCATGGCTGCCCCCCCAGCCGGTTGTTTGTGTAGATTCAAAATATTATAATCTTGACAACCAGCGCATTGTGCAACGAATTATGGAGACAGCCTAATTGTTGGTCATAATGTAGTTTTCAGTTCTTGTATTTAGAAGAATGAAGAGTTTCTTGGAGCCAAACAAGTGACTGTCGATGGAGGACTGTATATTACACTGTGACCACAGGCCACAGGCACAGCACCAAGACGTTTTACTTTCCATAACTCGAATGACAAAACTTCCCCTTGACACTCAGATGAGAATCGATATCTCGGCTGGCGATCTTTCTGACTCGTTGTCAAACTAGGTCAGATTTGGCTCCACTGCACCGGATCAGATAAGATCTGTATCTCAGCATGAGAACCAACAAACCGGGTTGTGATCCGAGCGGCAGGTTTCTACCAGGCTCGCCCCGGGGCCACCACACGGCACAGCCTCACCACAGAGACGCAGCTTTACCAGGAAGGGCCTCAGCCTTCTCTATCTGTCAGATCCACACGGCTCATATCTGAAACCTCACGTCATCAAAACCTGCTCCCACTGGTTTTCCCCCAGTGCGCTGAGGGCTGTGAACTCACCGGGTGTCGGTGGATATTTGGACGTTGGTCTGACGTTGGCACATCAGGAGATGAGGTCTCGTGTTACACTGCGGACAATGAGAGGAAGGTGTCCTGCCAGAGATCTGTCTGTGGCCCGGTCGCCTCCTCGGTAAGAAGGTGTGATGCTGGAGGAATGTTCACAAACTGCTCGACGGAACATTTAGGTTGAACGAAGGGGAAACACAAGTACAGGCAAACTGAAGTTGAGTGTTGGACGCGTGCACTTCTAAGTGAGTCGAGATCTTTGGCGCAGATTGAGATATATATTTTTTCCAAAGCACATGGATCATAACAGGTTAATCAGGTTTAGAAAAGAGAAAGCTGTGGTTGAAAATGGAACTTGGACCGAGATCAGGAATGATGAGCCATCAGGAAACATCAGGAGGTGAAGACAGAGTTCAGCTCAGGCACCTACACGACTGACACTATACTGGTTTTGACACAGTTCAGTTCCTCAGAAGTTGATTCGACCTGAAATAAACCATTACAAAAATGTCTCCATTCCATTATGCAACTGCAGAAATTACTCTGAAGACATAACAGCTGCAGGAAGCTTTTATTCTTTATCTGCAAAAGTGATTAAGTCCAATAAAACGTGTAAAATGTTCTGGACAGTGGTGGAAAATGATTGTGTAGATTTAATTATTCTGTTTCCTTCTCCAGTTTTATGTTGGATAAAGAAACAAGATGATTCTGAGTTGCACTGAATTTAATCTTCATTCAATGCAACAGTGCAATTAAACATTAAATCACATCTGTCAACATTAATTTGTTTTAAACACCAACGACAATTAAAGTAGGAAATTGTTAATTATGCAACATGATTGATTTATTTCCTGCAAGTTGTTTGAGGTCACATCACTTCCTGTTCCTCTTGTTTCGTGCCCCGCCCCCTGATGACCTGCACATGTCCTAACATGTGACACCTGTGTCGTGTTGTTTCTGTCAGTTTGTGTTGTTCATCCATTCTCTATGTTACGATCATCACATGTGAGCAGGAGCCAATCACTGGACACCAGGGCATCACCTGACCAACAAACCACCAATCCTGAGTCTGCACGTGGGGATTGGAACCAGGAACCTTCCTGCTGTGAGGCCACAGTGTCAATCACCACCAGTATGTCCCAGTGAGTTTCCCTCTGCTGAGTTTTACCAGCTCTGTTTCCTGGTTTTTACTTTACCATTATTTAGACGTCTTTACTCACTGGACTGTGTGAGTCGTGTCCTCGGCTGGTTTTATTTATAATTCCCATTATGATGTTTAAATGAGTTTGACTCATGTCAACATTATGATCACTTTGTCACGTGACCAATGTTTCAAAAAGAATAAAAAAAACAACAACCTTGAAATGGTTTGATGTTCAATTCTGTCTTTTCTATTTTAAAGTTTTTCTTTTTGAAAAAGCTTCATATCCTCGTTATTAGTATTTTACATTCAGAGTCAGGTCATGTTTCGTCAAACAGCAGGTCACTATTGTCATATCTCAATTATTGTCTTAATCAGGGTGATATCAGAATATGAATGTCCATATGAACATGTCTATTGATATAAATGGATCAGTGCTGCAAACTGCAGTGCATCAATCTGTAGGAGTGTTTCCTGAGGGGACCTGTACCTAATAAACTGATCTTCACAGTATCTGTGATCTGCTGCTGACGGAGGTGACCACGGAACTCAAGGTATGTGCCTCCTCAGATCAGTGAGTGTTCAGGGGGAAGATCTGCTGAGACAGACAGGAAGTGCTCGTCTCTGTTGTCGGTGCAGGTTCCTGGAAACTCGTCCTCAGTGTAAACGACAACCTTCACACATCGTTTACGTCTGTGGTGAAGTGAGATGACGAAGACTCTTCTTTCTCCTTCGTTTGCAAACAACCTGTGACGACATCACATGAGTCCACGGCTGGACTGCTGATGTGTTTACAATCATAACACAATAGACACATTTTGTGTTGTCGACACAGCTTCCTCTGCACGTGTGTGTGTGTGTGTGTGTCGCTTCTCAGTCCTTTTAGTTTCCTGCAGATACATTTGAGGAAAATGAAGCTTTGCTCAGTTTCCTGCTCAAACTCTGCAAGAGGCTTGAAGATGTGCAGGTGGACTTCAGGACGGTTTGTAGACACGAGGTCGGGTTAGGGTTAGAATAGACTCTCTGTGGGTGTAATGACCTCTTTGACTCTTCTCAGGTTTGACTTTCAGAACCTTAAGAGAAACAATAATCTACACTCGAGTTACTTTAGCTGAACAAGAATGAACAACCTGGATGTCTGAGGCTAGAAGTCGTCAGGTTCATGTTGCAGAGCTGAATATTCAGAGTAATAAAAGTATGATGAAGAATAATCAGACAGTTTTCAGACTCTGTGTTTCACTTTTCACTTCTCATGTGAAAATGCCTGTTTCCTGTGTCTCAGGTGTGAACGTCCTGGACTTCATTAGAGAGCATCACTCTGAACTATGACAGATACATTTATAGATTTAATAATGTATTTGCACAGTGCTTTATCTTACACAAAGGTCATAATCTGTGCTTTGTACAAGTAAAAGCATAAAAAACAATAAAACTAATTATAAAATAACATATTATTCAAATGGTGAAGCTCTGGAGTGCAGGATTAAGTGAAGGCAAAGAGTAAATGGATCAGTTTTGAACTTAAGGTTTTGTTTCCTGCTGCCAGTCACTTTCCCTCGTCACAGACTTTATGAGTCAATTGGACCAAAGTCCTTCAGCAGAGAAAAGAATGAAGCGTCTGTCCTCTCAGCGTCGCCTCATTCAATCAGACACGATAAGAGACATCAGATAATAAACTGATTGTTTTCACTTGATGCACAGAAGAGACATTTAGGAGGTGTCGCGGTTAAGAGAAGTTCGTTTCCATGACTCAGAACTTCTGTGTTCCCACTTCCAGGTCCCTCCACCTTGGACGTGAGGCTCCTGACTGGAGGTAGAAAGTTGACCAGACCATCATTACAGCAAAGAGGTGCTTCTGTTATGACTGTGAGAAAACTCATCGACCAAGATGACCCCTTCACTTCCTGTGACATCTGAAACATCCTGTCGCAGAACACCCGTCATCATCCACGTGCTGGAGGCAGCAGAGCAGCCCACACTCGTCCCCGAGCCAGAGATCATTCCAACATGTTATAAACAAGAGAGTAATGCTCCAAGAACAACTGCTGTACATCCACTGGCTTCATGAAGCTGACGTCTTCATTACTTTATGTCTTTCCACTGCCGTGAATCATAATAATCTGATTTCATCGTCTGTCACAAATGGCATCTTCCAGATCTGTGGCTGATTGGAGGTGATTATGTGCAGCAGTTAGGAATCGTCCTGAATTATGAAGCAGACTTTTGATCACAGACGCATGATGTGATTTATTTTTCTCCGACTGCTCATCGTTCCTGACGCAATCTTTTCTCGCGCTCTTTCTCTCCAGCTTTCATTCACTCGCCCGACTTGTGTTCCTCTTTCCAGACGGCGTCATCGCTGGTTCTGGTTCTGAGTCTCTGTCTCTGTCTACTACGAGTGTCTGTGAAGCTGAGCAGACAAACCAGTGACTCTCCCTCGCTGGTGAACACACTCTGACATTCGTACAAAAGAAGCAAGATGTTGGAAGAAGGAAACACAACCATATGCACACACACACACACACACAGAGTTATACAACAGGATGCACACAGAGAACTAGTAAAAACCTCCACCCACAGAGTTATTGACATGAGCTTGTGCACCTCTGCCAAACATCCTTTTACCAGAATCCAGCCGACCTTGGGACGAGATCAAACTCCAGTCCCGTCCTGATTCCTGGATTAACCAGCAGCAAAACCACATTTATGAGTCGGAGGCCGAGTGCGTACGTTGTGAGGGATGAGATGCATCACCTGAGAAGGAAGACACTATTTATTCTCAGCTAATCCTCGCGCTGATTGGAAATAAATATGTCATGTGGAGCCGCTTCCCTGCAGCCACCCGTCAGCTCGTCTGCTGTAAACCACGGCAGCAGATTAGAGAGAGGAATCCAGGAATCAACCAGCGTCTGTCTGTGTGGTGTGTGGGGTTAACGTCAGTCTGGGAGGGGATGACACACACACACACAGAGACACACACACTTTGATATACACATAGGATTACATGCATGCATAGACACATTTAAACACACAGGCACTTACTCACACAAACAGCTGTTTAGAATTACATAGCCCGGGTGATGAACCCACTGACAGCGCCGCGACTCATGCAACATTCAAAGACACACGAGGACGTGGGAAAACAATATTCATAGATTTCTTGTAATCTCTCTTTTGATGTCTGCATGTGGAGTGTGGACAGTTGGCGCAGCGTTAAGACCATAATCTCACAAACAGGTATCTGATTCCCCTGAACTCGCCCGAGGGTTATTATTCAAGTTGCAGAATCAACAGAATCTGGGCACCGGGAGAGTTCAGTGCTCGTAGGGATCCTGGTTTCACGTATCATCTCAATCAGGTCTCCATCTACAACCGGAGCTTTCCAACACAACGCAACACTAATTGCTTTCGTGCTGTTATGCCCGATCGTTATGTTAGACGCACCGAGTCTCTTTGATATGATGATGCAAAAACCTCTACGGAATACATTTGGGACAATGCATAACTGCTCGTAACTTTCTGATGGTGCGTTTTCTTCAGAACTTCACCCAATCAGAAAGACGGAGCCCAGATATCTATCTCGTTCTTGCGATCACTAGCCAGAGCTCATGACCTCCAGTGAAGGTCGTAGCATAGAGCGACCGGCGAATGGAAAGCTTTGCATGTCAGCGCAGCTCCTCCTCACCACAGTCTCTTCTTCTACTAAATATTTGTAGGACAACCTAGCACTTTCTACTTTCGAGTCTTTTTGGTTCTGCACAGAAGTGAGTTTGTTGACATGCGGTCAGTCTTTATTTAATCTGTTTGTTGTGATGAGGTTTATATCTTCTTTTCATGAGGGGCCTGATAATTAGAAAGATAAGCTAAACTAGAAAGCCTGGTTTGAAGTTTCATCGTTGAATCAACGTGGATTATGCACAACACTGCGGTCGAGCCAAATATTTAAGTGCTAGCGTGTTTCAGAAGGAGATAGAGTTAGGGGATGTACAGCAGCATATCATTTACATAAAAATGGAGGTACCACTAAATATTTTTAGTACAACCTAGTACTTTCTACTTTGTGCCTTTTGATCATATTTTAAAACCTTGTTTGTTCTGCTCAGAAGTTATGGGCTTTGTTTCTTTCTTTATTCGGTTTGTTGTCTTGAGGTCGAGATATCGTTTTTCAAGAGAGACACGATAAGAAGAAACATTCATTTTAAACTAACAAGAAAGTCTATTTGATGTTTGATTTTAAATGTTGGCTGTTGAGACATATAATAAAGTACTAGTTTGATTCAGATAGCGAGATTTATTAACATTCACATTTCTAATGACTAGATGCACAGCAGGGTATCATCTGCATACGAATGGAGATGGAGCTACTGGATTCAGGTCAAGATGGTCGCAGCCTGAGCTGAGTTCACCAAACTGCTGGTGCGTTCCAAGTGGTTTCAGGTCCAGACGGGTTCTGGGTTTGTTCTGGAGTCTTCTCCAGAAAGTCCTGAAAACCTCCAAAGGAAGAAGCTCAGGAGGGAGAACAGGAAGGAGAACAGGAAGGAGAACACGAGGGAGAACAGGAGGGAGGCACAGGAGGGAGAACAGGAGGAAGAACAGGAGGAAGAACAGGTTCTCCACAGAGGAAGCTCATTCCTCTTGTATCTCTACCAACTATGATCTCATTCTGTTGATCACTTCCTAGAGCTCGGGACCTTCAGTGAAAGTCCTAACGTAGATCGACAGTTGAATCTGAAGCGTGACGTCACAGCTCAGTTTCTCTTCACCGGTCAACAGTCTCGCCTTCTTCCAAACACTTGGAGGAGAAGCTGGTTCTTTCAGCCTCGGGCGTTTGGATCAGAGAATCGTGTACGATCTTGTAAAGTCCTTTGATCTGCACACAAGTGAGTTTGTTGACGTTCTTTCATTCTTTATCTAATCGTTAGCTGTGTTGAAAGTGAGATTTATTTTGAACCGAGAACGAGAAACACAAACACTAGAAAGTCCACTTTGATGAAAGACAAGTCTGGAGGAGAAATGATCAACATACTCACAGCAGCATATCGTCTGCATAGAGACGACTAGGAGTAATTCTATTTGGTAAAAATGTAGAATATGTAAGATATTTGAATTACTGTGCTAATTGTGTATTATCCGTCTATTTTCATTTGGGCAAATGGTTAATAAACCATAAAATCTTCTGGAGGTTTATCAAGATTTGTTAAATCTGAAGAGAACATTGTGTTTTCTCAAAGTTTAATCTGTACTTGTTCTTATCTGAATTTACATGAAACTAGTCAGTGATGAAGAAGTGATGCAGAAAGATTCTGAGCAGAGTAAACATGGACCAGGGTTTGGATGGTTCCTCGGGGCGTTTGTATCTGTGTAAACATGTCAGTACTAATTATGATTATATATTGTATTATATGTGTATAATTTGAATAGCAACAGAATGAGATTAAACCTGAAGTGAACTCTGTGTTTTCTCAGAGTTTGATATCAGGACACAACCACAACTCATGTTCATGTTCTGCACGGACACGCCCAGTAAGAAATACTCTGAAGTGTTTTACAAGACAACTAAGTTCTTCTTTAAATTCTCGTCCACCTTTTAGAGCCTTTTTTTTTATAAATATTCAAATCTTTGCTCAGATCCGAAGCCAAACTGGAGGAGAGAGGGACACGACCTGTGTGGGCCCGGTGAGGGGGGGGGGGGGGGGGGGGGGGACCGGCGCTGGGCCTGGATCCTGTGGCGTCGCTCACATGTCAGGAATGAGCGCTCGAATTACTCTTCGCAAGACAAAAAGCTAATTTCAACCTGACAACACGAGACGGTTTAGATGTTGACGTTTCTCTGGATACCTGGAACCACACGGGGTTCGAATCCCACACTTCAGCACTTGGCCTCTGGTTTGATTCTGATCCAGTAAGTGTTTGTTCCACAGCCAGTGAAGAAGGAGGCAGTAGCTTTACTGTAAACACAATTATGCCAACTGCGGCAGGATTCAGTGACCACATGAAGGGAGATGGACTCTCACGCAAAACACACGCTCGGGCTCTCACACACTATACTTACTCACACACTCGTAAACCAAAGCACGGCATGCATCCGCACCTGCAATCGCACAACACAGACCCACTGGCTGCACACAAGGACACACACCTACACAGAGTAAACAACTTCCTCTGTGGTCGCTGTGATTAGAAAGAGTCCAACGAGTCCGGCCCCCTCACTGCACACACACAGACACACACAGACACACACACACACACACACACTCACACTCACACACACACACACACAGTTTGGCACCACAACAGACGAGGGGGGGTTTGCAGTCCAAACACTCCACAGGGGGCCTCACTGACGCTCTCCAGCACTAAATATCTGCAGAAGATACACAGGCTGTTTATGGACAACTGCTGCATGCAAGGCAATCACACACAGACACACACATACACACACACACACACACATGGACAGACACACACGCACAATGCCCAGTGTCTTACCTCAGACAAGCATTTGTTTGGTCAGTACTGTCATTTACAGAATAACACATCATTCTTTCCAGCGTGGGAGTGGGCGGGGCACTTTGGTTTCACAGTCACTGTATTCCCTCTAGGCAACACACACACACACACACACACACACACACACACACACAATCAGAGTCCTCGTCGCACACTTCTGTACAACACTAGTTCCCTTCCTCTAAATCGTGAATTCAGGGGAACCCTCAGCTTCATCTCCATCAGTTTGCACGTGGTGCAGATCGATGCTGTCAGAAGGTGAAGGGTTCAGATCCCTGGCTGTGGGGCTAGTCTCCTCGTCTTGGCCCTTTGACGCTGAGCAGACATTGATCCAGAGCGACCGGCTGTTTACAGAGCATCGTCTGCAGCCTCTACATGTCCCACAGAGCGGAGAGCGTCTGATTCTTCAGCTCAGAGTCCAGTGAGGCTGAGTTCAGTCACAGAAACCATCGTAGGATGCTCTGTTTGTCACAGAGCAACACTCAAGCTGCACACGTCTCCGCTCTACCAGAGGACCTCACTGCTCTTGGTAACTAAACAGGTTTCGTGCAACTCAGATAATTTTCAATCTTATCGTGATGGATCTGCTGCAGCATCGCAGGCACCTGGTTTATTTGCAGTTTGCAGCGCAGTGATAAACTTCTGTGTCAGCTCATAGAGAGCGGCTGCCTGTCGAAGTGAAAGCTCACATCTAGAGCGGCTGCTGCTGAACCCCCCCCCACCGACAGATAACCGAGCAATGTCCTCACATTTCCTCCCGGGCTTCCTGTGCCCCAACATGTGGTTCTAATGCTGAATGACAACGAGCTTCCCTGAATTTCAGATACTGTGAATTTGAGAGGCTTCAAACTCTCGTGGAAATTCACCACACGGAACAAACGATTTGATTTGTGGCCGAGTTGCAGGTTTGGAAACTGTTTTTTTGAAAATTAATAAAAGAAAACATGGGGCCTGTTTCTGTTATCTGCTGTTTGGGCCTTTTGTTATAAAATCTATAGTGAAATAAAGTAACATCTGCATTTCACATGTTCAGATCTTTGGCCTCAGGTATGAAGTGATGTGAATCTAGAGTGGAGGATGATTTTCAGATGAAAACAATCACTGTAGATAGAGAGTAGATGTGGCTTCGGTGTCCCCTGCCTCCATTACACAAAAGCAGTAATCTCCAAGGGAGGCATTTATTTTTAAAAGAGGCTAAAAGATAAATCTCTTATCGACGTTTCCCTCACAGAGCAGAAAGTAACAGAACCACAAAACCATTCAAAACACAGACACTTCCAGAGTTTGCATCTGTCACACTCGGGGAGCAGAAGAAATCCAAAAGCTGAAGAACAAGTGAACATGGTCGTCTGAAAAGAGCGAACTGAAAAGACCTTGAAACCGAATATTCCCTCTGCACAAACGTCACTGCTTTATTGAATCTGCTATTCACAGAGCGTCCAGGGGTTGATTTCCCTTCAAGCAAAGGTCGACAATTGGAGGAAAGTGTTTGAAGAGACTTCTCAAACAAAAACGGTTTTGAAATCTGCCTTTGCACAAATCCTCGGTCTCATTTTCCTGCCGCCGAGTCAGAACCCATTTCTCAGCCCAAGTGGTTGTCACAGCGCGACATGTCATCAGGCGGCTGACTGGTACCCACACAGCCGGCCTCTCAGGACCAGCGGAGTCCTGGTAATTTGATTTGTCTTCCCAATAATTGCGACAATTACGCAGCATCAGTTGAGCCCGTCGGCCCGGCCCCGGCCCCGGCCCCGGCCCCGGCCCCGGATGATTCTACACAGAGCCGACGGCAGGAAATGACGGAGGAGTCGAGCTGTGAGACAAGAGTCGGTGGATCTGGGATAGACGTGAGAGACAGGCCAGGAAACACTCACTCATACAGTCATGATGTGTGTGTGTGTGTGTGTGTGTGTGTGTGTGTGTCTGTCTGTGTGAGGCTTTGGCAGTGTGGTTGTGGTATAGATCTCATTTCTCAGAACGACACTGGGCATCATCTCCTTTTGAGGGTGTCACATTTTTCCCCCTGTGATGCTCTTGCAAACTTTTATATTTTGAGTCCACACACACACACACAGACACACACACACACACACAGACAGACCCACACAAATGAGGGGTATTTAGAGACAGCAGCATCTACTGTACATTCTTCAGCTGTACTTTTCCGAGGTGTGGCCTGTGCAGCGGCTCAGCGTCTGTGATTCATCGACCACACAGACGTCCAATCAGAAATCAGGACAGAAATAGAACGTGTGCAGTTGATGATCGTCCTAATCGCTGTCTCTTAATCCTCGAAGTGGGTCCTGGTCCCTCTGTGGGCGGGTTCCGCGGCTCTTTGGGTTCTTCTAGGTTCCGTTTCCTTCATGTTCCACCGTGACCTGGTTAGAAGAGAGAGAAGTTTGCGTCACGACTGAAGTTTCCTGGAAATCTCTTTTTTTTGCAGATTTGTCAGATGTGATCAGTTTGTGTTGTGTCGAGAGCAGAGGAGCTGATTCCACACGCCCAGTGGGATCGATGGGTGAACTGGTTGTTACAGAACAGAACCTCAGGAGTAACGTTTCTCAGACGTTGAGGCTTCAGTTCACAGGTTCTTCAGTCTCCAGGTGATTTCCTCATCATTTCATTTGGGCAGGTATTGAGTTGTTCGGGGGTAACGTTGAACTTTCCTGTAAAACTTCTTCTTTTAAGGAAACTGGGCCTCAGCTCTTGTTCTGGTCCTTTGTGTCTGTCACTACGTGTCTGTGGTGAGAGGAGACCGTCCTGAAATGTTGAAAACACAACATTTGTGGCATCTGAGAATTATTGAAACAAATGAAAATGATTGTGCCTTTTTTTTCCGTATTATGATGGTGAAATGTGCATTCATGAGGTTTGGTCATGGTAACACACACACGCACACACACACACACACACACACACACACACACACTCACACAAAAGTGGGTCAGTAAACACAAGGTTTAACAACCTCTGCTCGGAACCGACGCTCGTGTTTTGTGTTGATGTGACGGACAAGTGATTAAACCTGTGTTTTATCATCAGATTTTTTTAATTAAATAAAATTTAAATAATAGATTAAATATAAGAAGATTAGATGTTTAAGATTCTGTTTTGAAGCTTTTAATGAAACATCTTAACCTATTTATATTTTATAATCCTTCAATTACAAGTCATATATAATCAGTCTTCATTATGATATTAATGCTTTTATTTTATGTGTGTGAATCACTTTTTCACTTTGCTCTATAAAGGTAATAATCAAGTTATTACAATCATTATTTGTTTATTAAGTTAAATCGACGGATGCAGCTGAGGAAAGCGTTACGACCACATCAGGCATCGAACAGTGAGATCGAACCAACACTCATTTGCATGTGAACAACACAAATTATGAAACACCTCCTAAAAGTGAGACTTTCAAATAAACAATGTCAACAACTGCATTTAAATGACACTTCATGAAGAGACCTTTCTTGTACTGAACTTTACTGACTTTCATTTATAAGTAAGACGAGTGTGTCTCATCAGAAATCTAAGACGTCACAATAAAAAAAATAAATAAAAACAAAGCAACAGAGGAGAAATTCAGACAAAGAAGTAAACAGATCTAATTAGAAATCAGGATTTTCTTAAAGAACGAGAGAAGAAATGAAAACGTCTACGTCAGCGAAGCGCCGAGGGATTTACACAAGACTCCCCTTGTGTTGTTGTGCAGCAAAGTGTTTACACAAAGTGTAACTTAACTTGCTGGATGAACAAACACCAATGAAGACGCAGCGTCCAGACTGTAAACACGCTGTCCAAAGATATATTGTCCGATTTAGAAAATGCATTTAATCATCTTGATTTAAAAGGTTTTCTTGTGAAAGTGGTCGGAGCACGGAAAGTAAACAAAGTCTGAGAATGCAAAGCATTTATCATTCTTAAGAGTTTCTGAGGATGATTTCTGAGGACACCATGTTTATCACAAGTTATTTTACAAACTTTGAATATTAATAATGTTCTATAACCCCCGCAAAGAACATTTAAAGTCTGTTCCCCTGAGGGGCCGCTCTGTGAACCTCAAGGGGTCGGGGGGGCGACACTCTGCAAAACACACACACACACACACACACACACACACACACACACACACACACACACACACACACACACACACACACACACACACACACACACACACAGAGACAACAGTCTGTTTCCCTAAATGTCAGATTTAGAAGGACAATAACCACAAAGTAAACACAACAACGACTCGGACGACGAACACAATCTCATCAACATTCTGGACAGAAAGGATTTGCATAATGAAACCGATGTAGTTCGGTGGGATGTGACCACGAGAACGTACACATCACAATTACCCTGTGAGATCTGTGATGTATTGTGCGCGATGGGTCCAGGGGGACGAGCGGCTGGACGGACGCTGTCCTCAGAGACCTGTTTTGGTACCAAGACCATAATTGCCTTGAATTGGCTCTTACGCAAACGCAGCAGTGCTGAGAAAGCATCGCAGTGTGCAGATGTGTGTGTCCTTCTGCAGCTGGCTGTTTCTGCACATGCATGGGTTACTGTGTGTGTGTTACTGTGTGTGTGTTGTTTTTCTGCAATCCCCCGACTTGATGAAGTGGGGCCACTGAGCCAAAGCGCCGCTGAGAGTTCAGAGTCATCAGTGAGGAGAGAGAGACAGCGGGCGACCGCGGCTCTGGTCGGGACTGGAGCTCGGGTCAGGGCCGGGGCCGCGGGGGACGGGCTATATTAAGTCACCGAGTTTGTTTCAGGGAATGTTTTTAAGGAAAGCAGCTGACCGTGTGTTTGGGTTCATTGTGCTGTAGCTGTTTGTGTGTTTTTCTTTGTGCCGCTCCTGAATCCAGAGTTTCCTGATCTCGCCCGTCATCCTGATTTCAGCGTGAGCGATGTGGACGTCTGTAGGGGAGCGTTCGTGCAGTCCTGAATCTTTCTGAATCATTTACGTTTCACCACAGAGACTGGGCACATTGTTTTCCCACAGAGCGTTTTCATATTCCGTTGATCCCTCAGAATGTGCAGCTGAATGTTTTTCCTGCGGCTGCACAGGAGACGACAGGAAGCTCATTTGTCATCTGTGGACGTTTGAGCTGCAGACGTGATTTCTGCTGAGGACGTTTTTCACACCTTGTGTCGTTTGCACCTTCGGACTTTTCAGTTCTGTCAGAATCAAACACCAGGTGTGAAAGGATCCGACCCCAAGTGGTGGTCTGGGTCTGGATCAAATATGAACCCTGGTTTGGTTTGGAGAGTTCGGAGTTTGGAGCCAATCACAACAAGTTGAGACGTCATTAAACAATAGAAGGATCAAACAACTGAGGACGGCTTCTGTCCAATGGAAACCACAGGTTCTAGATTTACTAGATTCTACTGAGATGTTTGAGATTAATGTTCCTTTTAATCATCTGCTCACTGGAAGCCTCCATCTGCCTTCATGTGTGGCTTCTAACAGCTCCACATACTGTAAGTGCATTGGAACTAGTGTGGAGTACTGTAGTACTGTGGAGTACTGTAGTACTGTGGAGCACTCTGGTAGTGGAGTACTCTAGTACTGTAGTACTGTGGAGTACTGTGGAGTAGTGTAGTACTGTGGAGTACTGTAGTACTGTGGATTACTCTAGTACTGTAGTACTGTGCAGTACTGTGGAGTAGTGTAGTACTGTGGAGTACTGTAGTACTGTGGAGCACTCTGGTAGTGGAGTACTGTGTAGTACTGTAGTACTGTGGAGTACTCTAGTAGTGGATTACTCTAGTACTGTAGTACTGTGGAGTACTGTAGTACTGTGGAGCACTCTGGTAGTGGAGTACTCTAGTACTGTAGTACTGTGGAGTACTGTGGAGTAGTGTAGTACTGTGGAGTACTGTAGTACTGTGGATTACTCTAGTACTGTAGTACTGTGCAGTACTGTGGAGTAGTGTAGTACTGTGGAGTACTGTAGTACTGTGGAGTACTCTAGTAGTGGATTACTCTTGTACTGTAGTACTGTGGAGTACTTTGTAGTACTATAGTACTGTTGAGCCCTGTAGTACTGTGGAGTACTGTGGAGTAGTGTAGTACTGTGGAGTACTGTAGTACTGTACTGTGGAATACTCTAGTAGTGGATTACTCTAGTACTGTAGTACTGTGGAGTACTGTGTAGTACTGTAGTACTGTGGAGTACTGCACATGAAGGTGCTGATGCTGCTAGTGATACCATCATGTTGGGCAACCAAATGTTTTATTCATGTTCACCCCCCCCCCCCCCCCACACCTGACCACAGTCCCACGTCAGAAGCCGTCTACAAACCAATCAGAGTGAAGTACAGGTAGACTCCGCCCCTGTAGGGACCGCCCTCAGACTAGTTAACAGTAAAGTGAATCCGGACCCGGCTCCACGTGCACATCTGCCGGCCCGTGGGATTTTCCCGAAGTTCTTTCCCAGACCCGGCGACAGCTTGTGTGCGTCGCTCCCTCCATTCATGAGCAGGACCTCCAGTGCTGTCCCAACCTCCCAGTACACACCATCAACCTCCCAGTACACACCATCAATCTGTCAGCGTCACTGTTACTGTAAGGTCTGTTCCACTTGAAACAAGCCTCTAATTACCCTGCCAGTCGACTCCCACTGGACCACATACTGTACGCTGCGCCACCATGCCGCTGCACTGTGGGTCTGCGTCCACACGGAGCCGTGGCCTCTCGCTGCCGCTCGCTGT
This sequence comes from Pleuronectes platessa, assembly GCF_947347685.1. Classification (NCBI taxonomy): domain Eukaryota; kingdom Metazoa; phylum Chordata; class Actinopteri; order Pleuronectiformes; family Pleuronectidae; genus Pleuronectes; species Pleuronectes platessa. Next base: position 24,164,269 of record NC_070639.1, on the reverse strand, counting down.
GTCGCTGTCGCTCATTCAATTCCCAAACCTGCTCTCAGAATAACCCGTACAAGAGGCCACAACACCGATTTACACCCGTGTCAACACCCAGCTGACACAAGGAGACAAATCCGAGCACCGGTTTCTAAGTTTGGGGTCTGGGGTCTGGGGTCTGGGGTCTGGGGCCCGGATGTGAAGCTGAGACCTGGTTACACACAGCAAACAACTCTTTCTTTCTTTTTTAGCTCTTCGTCAGTGAGTGGAGGGACGAGTGGGAATCGACACAGTGGCCCTGAAATGATTAGTGGTTTTCTTCCCACTGTGTGTGTGTGTGTGTGTGTCTGTGTGTGTCTGTGTGTGTGTGTCTGTGTGTGTGTGTGTGTGTGTGTGTTGTGATGGAGTGTAAGCAGTAAAATAGAAACGGGGCACCGTGTAAACCATCCTGTGGGCGGAGGAAACTTTAGAACCAATCGGATGATGACATTGCCTTTGGTCGCGCTGTTGACAGTTGCTAAGCTGGAAAGCTGCTATTTTGGCTTTTTGCACGAAGGGCAAATTACGGGAACACGTGGTGCTCCTGTATCAGCAGAGTGTGTGTGTGTGTGTGTGTGTGTGTGTGTGTGAGTGAGTGTGTGTGTGTGTGAACCCAGCAACCTTTCACCTCAGTATCTGCATCTGAACTTGTAACCTGCAGCTTGGTCCGGAGCCGGCCATGATAAACACGGTGAGTCACTTTCATTAGCAGTGGAATGATGGGTTCAGATCCCACTCCCTCGTCACAGGCCATCATTTAACTGAGATTTTCTATGGTTATGATTAAATTAGATCCAGAGCAGCAGTTCTCCGTTCATTTCCTCCGGTCACATTTTATTTCCTTTGCGTTTTGCAGCGATGGTGTCAGAGGCAGTCGAGCTGCAGCGGAGAGCCAGAGGCGTCCAGCGTGTCTGAGCTCACTGCTCTGCCTTCACCATGAATCTCACAGAGTTAGGAGTGAGCCCATAAATCATCATCATCATCATATCCACGCTCCGACCCGCTGTTGTCTGTGTGATGGATGCTTTAAGAAAACCAGGCTCGTGAAACAGGAGACGCAGAATGTGGACCACACAGGAAACGACTGAGGAAGAGGAGCCAACAACCTTCCCCTCTTCAGCGTCTCTCCAAACTGCAAACACTTCATTGTATTGTTTCACTTTGTATTTTTTACACACACACACAATGAGATAGTGTTTCCATTGATAATTAATTCATCCCAACTCGATCATAAAACCTGTCTAGATTTATTAAGATGTATAACCGCAGATAATCACAGATTCTCTTACTGGGCCTCTGGATTCAGTAAACCAGATTTGTGTTCTTACATTTCTGATACAGGTCATGATGAATAAAAGGAAATAAAAGATATCTGTATATAAATAAGATTAAAAAGAAACAGAATAATAGGTGATTATAGAGAATAAATATTAGTTTTGTTGTTGGTGCCCATCTTTTAAAAAAAGCTGTTATATAATAAAGACCTTTTTTAATCTAAGATAAGAAGAAGCAGCGCAAAGGGAAAACAGATTCTAAGATAAATAAGATAAAATAGACAAACTGTGTAAAATAAAAAAATAGGCTATTTTTATACATGTGCAAAATAAAGGTAAAGGTTGTGTAACTTTGTCCAATTTCTTTGCAATATCAGGAAGTCATGAACACAGCAGCTCGTGGTGAATCCTGCAGATGTTTCCTGTCGTGTCTCACATCTGCTCCTCCGGACCTTCTCCCTACTTTCTACTTGTGAACAGGCTGAAGAGACTCTGCAGAAAGTCTGGAGACCCCCCCCCCCCCCAGACACACACCCAGCCTGAGTTCAGCTTGTCTCCTGTCTCTTAATGTCTCATCTCTTCCTACATTTTGTTTCCTGTTCCCATTTCTGTGACTTTCACATTCTTCTCATCAGAAGCATGTGCAGAGTTTACTGTAGGTTTTTGTCTCGTGTCCCCAGGCTGAATGTCCCCCTCTGATAACTGATGGACTTTTGTGATGAGTAGGATGTGTGTGCCAGCAGAGGATTGTGAGTCTGTGGGAATGATGCACAGGACATGTGCTGCTGTCAGCGCTCTCGGCCACTTGAGACGCCCCGTATGTAAAGTCTAAGAGGAGCGTGCAGGGAGCTGTCTAAACCCCGAAGCTCCCAGACGGCCCAGTGTCCCTCTCGTCTCCTGGAGGCAGAAATAGCCTGAAGCTGAATGGACGTCAGGCCCAAGTCAGCCGAGCGCTTCACGTGTTGAAGGTCATTTAAAGGACCAGTACAGGTGATTCACAGAAGGACATGTTTCCTTCTCGCTGACCCTGCAGAACAGTTCTGGTTTCATGATGTGTTGAAGTTTTGAAATATCCGTCTGTGAGACTTCTGTCACCCCCCCCCCCCCCCCCCCCCCCGACGCGATGGAGGTTACTGTAAGTCTGCCTGTGGTGTTCAACGTGTTGAAACATTACAATTGTCAAATTTAAGATATTCCTAAGAAGAATTTGTTTGTGCGGTTGGGTGTGTGTGTTTGTGTGTTTGTGTGTGTGGATGATCCATGGACTGGGACCAGTTTGTATTGGAGCTACATTCTAGAAGCTTCCCAGTGAACTCTGTGGTTTCCTCCGAACCAGGACATTGTTTTCTGATCATTTTCTCTGGAGCACCAGAGTGAAAGTGTGTTCAGGTCTCTGTGTTGTTGCTGATGTCTCACACAGTGTGTTTGATATATCTACACATTAAAACTTAATGACTTCAACACATAAAACATGATGATGTATCTGCAGAGTGAAGCATCAGGTTCTGTTCATCCTCACAGCAGCAACAAACATCTCACCCACATTCCTGATTCACCTATGTGGCCCTGAAGTCTTTTATTATTTATCTGTGTCGTACACAAAGTCTTCAAAGCATCTCAAACAACAGACGCGGTCACAGACACAGTCACAGACACAGTCACAGACGCTTCGATGCTGTAACTTCACGGCTGCACAGAGGAAACTTGGCCGATCTCCTGAGGTGAAAACTGTGGAAACTTTTCTGCTAAATTCCAACGTATGGAAAGAATGCACCGTGTCATCATTCTTAACATTCAGTGGAAAGCACCTTGAATTACCAGAACATGAAGCAGAGTCTGAATCTGGTTTGGTTTATACTGAAGATTAAAAAAGGGCTTTAACATCAAACTACTTTCCTTAAACCACAATGTCAGGTGTGAAAGGTTCCTCGGACGTGATCTGGATCAAACTGGTTCGGTTCCTTTGCAGAATGAAAACACGTTAAATTCAGACTTAAAGACCAAAACACAGGAAGTTCATATTATTATTTCTTATCTTTATTTGTTCATCTTTCTTAGAGCTCATCATAAATCATCGATCCTTCTTTCTCCCTCTTCTAGTTCTTTGGATTCATTTGCTTCAACAGGTCTTTTTACAGCGTCAGATAAGAATCAGTTGTTAACTGTGAAGCCGCTCAGATGTTATCTCCTTACTTATTACTTATTACTTCATATCACCTCTCGTGCACGAGCTCGCATCATAACTGAATGCAGATTTCAAATAACTCATCTCCGGAGCTATAAAAAAACAAATGGAGGTGATTTCTGACTAATCCAGATTTCGCTTGGTGCTTTTTCAAACCAGTGTTTAATAATCTCCAGAGCTGCGTGACAGAGCGGCTGTTTCTGAAGCCGAGAAACTTCACTGTGATTTTCACCCAGAAGTTTTGGGGTGTGTGTGTGTATCACTACAGAATGAAGTGACCTCATTCTGACTCTGAACCACCCACTGGGAATCCCCCAACTCAACGCACAACTGTTTGTGGGCCTGTGTGTGTCTGTGTCTGTGTGTGTGTCTTTCTCTCTGTGTGTGTGTGTATGTGTCATATGCTGAGGTAATGGCCGTCCTCTGGAGGGACAGCTCATCCTCAGGAAAAAGAACGTTGGGTGGTCCCGTGACTTAAACATCAACAATTACACAAATGAAAGTCTGCAGTTGATGATGTTGCTGCAGTGAGAGTCTGAGGAATCAAACCACGGATTAACAACCAGAACCACGAGGCTCAAGGGCCGTGAGGTCAGGGAAGAGCTGGACCACAGCTTCTGTTTGAGCTGAGTTATTATTTCTTGTTTCAAAATCTGAAAAGTCCACAAAATGAGAACAAATGGACACAAAGCAACTATAAAGTCGCACAAAATCACCATAAGGAGAGACAACATACAGAGAGACACAAAACAACCCTAAAGACACAAAGTGACCACAAATCAACTTCACATTTATTTAAAAGACATAAACACACAGAACCAACACAGACACATAACGACCCTTTCAAGATGTAAAACAACGCAAAAAATGAACAAAAACCACAAATGATTGTTAAATACAAACAAATGTCAATCAGATTGACGAAGACACACACAGAAATACACACACGCACAATAACCAAAGCACACATAAAGGCACAAAATGATCACAAAGCCAGATGAAGCAACTACAAACCGACACAAATCAATTGATGCAGAATCACAAAGAGATGCAGAACAACCTGGAAGAAACACAATGACTCGACTGGTCCAGTTGTGCCGTGGTGGTGCAGACTCGGCTCTGGACTCTGGACTCCCTGCAGAGCAGCAGACCCTCACCTGCCTGAGGCCCGGAGCCCAGTTCCAGAATCTGTCCGAGACTCAAACAAACTCCCTCACGAGTGTAAAGTGTGTGTCTTCGCCCGGAGGCCCCGACACGCTGAGCTGTGAGGGTTGTTGCAGCTGTGAGGCCTGGCTGCACCGACTGGAGGTAATGAATACAAGCTCAAGCCTTCCAGTGTATTCAAACAAATCCCACTTTCATTTGATCTCACTGGAGTCCATCTTCCACTAACACACACACACACACACACACACACACACACACACCTAGTGGCCAGGAGGCGGAAACGGAAGGTCTGCATGGAGAGCATTAGCATGAGAGCTCTTCCTGTTCGCTGTGACTTATCTCTGTTCAAGAATAATGAGCAGACAGGAAAAATATCAGTATCCACCCCCCCCCCCCCCCCCCCCCTGGGAGGGAGGTGGGTGTGTGTTTGCCCCTGAGTGTGTGTCAGTGTGGTACTTGTGTGTGTTTGTTTTGTGCAGTTTGGGTGTTAACCTCTCTACTTTGAAGCTCTGGGAAAGAAACGTTCTACTCCTGCACCTGCACCCTTCCTCTCCTCCTCCTGCTGAACCACACCTCCTGGTTCAAACCTCCTGGTTCCTCCTGTTGGACCGAACCTCCTGGTTCCTCCTGCTGGACCGAACCTCCTGGTTCCTCTTGCTGGACCGAACCTCCTGTTTCCCCCTGGCTCCTCCTGGTTCCTCCAACTGGACCGAACCTCCTGTTTCCCCCTGGCTCCTCCTGGTTCCTCCTGCTGGACCGAACATCCTGGTTCCTCCTGGCTCCTCCTGGCTCCTCCTGGCTCCTCCTGGCTCCTCCTGGTTCCTCCTGGTTCCTCCTGCTGGGCCGAACCTTCTGACTCCTCCTGGCTCCTCCTGGTTCCTCCTGGCTCCTCCTGGCTCCTCCTGCTGGACCGAACCTCCTGGCTCCTCCTGGCTCCTCCTGGTTCCTCTTGGTTCCTCCTGCTGGACCGAACCTCCTGGCTCCTCCTGGCTCCTCCTGGCTCCTCCTGGCTCCTCCTGGTTCCTCCTGGCTCCTCCTGGCTCCTCCTGGTTCCTCCTAATGGATCAAACCTCCTGGTTCCTCCTGGCTCCTCCTGGTTCCTCCTGCTGGACCGGACCTCCTGGTCCCTCCTGGTCTTCGGTCCGTGTGCAGAAACAACGTTAACATGAACCTACTGACCAAACTAGGTCATTGGTCAAAGGATTCCAAAATGAGTAATCCAGGTTTGGGGATTTGTTTTGGTCTGTGATGACTGTGGTTGAGGTATGAGTCGACTAAACCTCCTTGTGGTTAAAGTAAACGTTTGACTGATTGAAGGAGACGCTGATTGGACACGAGTTGGAACTTCAAAAGACACGTATTTTAATTTTAGTTTGAGTTTTTATAAAATGTTTACAGTTCAATGTGTGAGGACAGAGCTTAAGAGAAACCAGCGGCGTCAATATGATGTTACAGGACGAGGTGGAGATCAGGTTTTATGATTTAACATCTTCTGACTTTAAGTTCTGCTTCATTAGTTTTCAGCTGAAGGATGAAACCATTAAATGTTGCTCTGAGTTTGGTCTCCACCACCATGTGCTGCTCACGTAGGTTGTCTCCGGGTGCAGGAAGCTGCGTCCGGCCTGTGGTGTGGCAGGAAGATCAATCTGAGAAACCATGTGGATGAGATGAGCAGCCCATGGAGAGGTGGGGGTGAAATACACCAGAGTTCTTCTGCAGGATAATGATGTAACTCTTCACTGTCTTTCTAAAGTTCTGCTTACAGCAAAATGCATTAAGAACAATTATATAAACAAACCAAAAAAACTACATTAACTTTTGAATCTAGAATAGCTCTTTACAGACGTGTGCATTGTGTCAGGGAACCAGTTTACATCTTCAACCTTCAACCTGCACGACCGGCAGCTCTCAGACCAGTTCGGGGCTTTTTCCCAGAAGCAGGTTGACCGAGTTATGTGGTGAAGTAACACGAGTTCAGCCCATGTGAAGCATTCGAGGGGATTTCATGCTTTGGTCCAGATAACTGAGTGAAACCTGCTTCCTGGAACCGACTGCTCTCAGAGCAGTTTCCATCCGATGAGGCCGAGCCGCCCTGTAAGAGATCCTCTCAGCCCGGGGACACGTCCTGTGAGGACACGTCCTGCGGGGACACGTCCTGCGGGGACACGTCCTGCGGGGACACGTCCTGCGGGGACACGTCCTGCGGGGACACGTCCTGCGGGGACACGTCCTGCGGGGACAGGTCCTGTGATTCCCACGCCAGCGTCTCGTCCTGTGGATGAGGCGAGGGCGGCACGTCCCCACCGCTCAGTGCACCGCTGCCCACACACATGAAAACACAACCAGGTCAGGTCGGGGGGGTTTCCTGTTTACTGCATAGTCACGCACACAAAAGGTGAAAAACACACATTCCTACACAAACCCTGCAGATTAAGGCCTAATCTCAACATTTACTCTCAGCTAATCTTCCTTTTGATTTAGTTTAAGCAACACAATTAAATCTATTCCTCCCAAAACTATTCTTCCACAAACCGCGGCATGATATGACAACATCACATTATCACATTAGAGGTTTTTAAAATGAGTTTGACTGTGGCCACAATGTAATCTGATGTGATGTGGGATTAAGTCCTTTACAAACACAATATTGCAATTGTAAAAAGTTTTATCCAAGGAAGGAGCCGGAGCCAGGAGGTGGTTAGCTTAGCATAAACACTGGAAGCAGGGGGAAACTGTTAGCCTGGCTCTATGCAAACTTCAAAAATATCTTTACCAGTAACTGAATCTAATAAATGAAGCCATGAGGGTAAGAACAGATTAATGTTGGTATCTCCAGGTCAAACTCGTAGCTGCTCTGTCTCTCTGAGGGAAAAGTGGGTTCACAAATCTTTCCTTTCCTTTGATAAAGAAAAAATGTCAATGCTTAAATTTACAGATCTGTGTTCTTCTGTATAATTTCCTCTGGAGTGTCCTGGAAAGAAATCTTTAAAAACTTTAAACACAGAGACAAAGGTGCTGCACACAATCCAAACTTTATTCAAAGAAAACAACATTTAACACGTAGGAGATGTTTTATTATCTGAAGTCCTCTCGTGTGCAGAGCAGAGTTCAGACGCTCTGGATGACATCAGCCCTGAATCGCTCCCTGAATGACTTCATGCTACAGAAGAAAAGGGGATTTTGTCGGTCCCCCGTGTGGAGAGCACCACCCTTTGTTCTCTGTTGCCTCGGTCAGGTGATAACATCTCTGCTGCTCCACTCAGCCCAGTTACAAAGCTGCCATTTTTAGCTCTGACCACAGCTCTGTGTCCCACCTGGAAACCCCACCCGGCTTTTATCAGCGCACCAGAGCGACTGAAACAGCAGGATTTCACAGACGGGTGTTTTATGGACGTCCTCCGAGGTTTTTTACGACTCGATCTACATCCTCACTGAGACGTTTCCGTTTGGAAACTCGTGAACTCTGCTGAGGAGACGTCCGGCGTCCACACCAGATCAAAGTTAGGAGACGCCTCTGGACCCGGTTCAGCTTGAAAACCCGTTGATTGTTTTTGAGTCTGAACCTGGGAGATCGTTTTATTTTGAAAAGGTCGTCGTGTGCAGCCTTGGAACTGACTCTGATCTCAAAAGGTAAAATCTGATTTGACTCTGTGCCGGTCCTGAGAAGCTAGAGACGCTTCACATGTGACTCTGATTATAAAACAAACAAAAGACATCATGTGTTTGGGTCGAGCATTTCTTCCATCTGCACACACTGATTCAATTAAGAGCCCAAAATATGATCTGAAGCTGATGAGTCACGGCGATGACCTTCAACTAAACTGGTGAAAACGCTCGTGGGCTCCAAGTCAGGGCCGCGTCCCAACATGAGTCACTGGAGCAGACAGATACAACCTCTCCGTGATTAATAGCATAATCAAGAACACATTACAGGACGCTCCTCTGTAGGCACACGTCCTTCATCCATCACCCATTTCTACATTCCCTCTAACGTCACAACGCTGATTACACATTCTATTTACGTGCAACTCCCGAACCACCAAACCCAGTATGAATAGAGTCGTCCCATTGGAGGAGCATGGAACTCAAGACAAGGTGCAGACGAGCATCGTGACGGCCGACTCGAAGTCGCCGTGGCACTGGTGGAGGATGTCTGTCAGGAATTCTTTGGTGTAGTTTGGAAACATGTTCTCCAGCTTCAGCAGCTCCCAGTCGTAGTCTGGATACTGGTCTGGAAAACAAACAGGAAGTAGAGCCCCTGTTTTAGAGCTCTGCGACCACTTTGCAATAAATATTACATTTTAACCGGATTGATCGAAATGTCACAAAAGCTCAGTTCTCATGGTGAAAATGTACGTTTAGATAAATGAACATTCCCCCCCCCCACACACACACGTCTCCCTCCAAGGCACAAAAAGAATCAGAGCAGAAACATGAGATGTTTCGTCAAAGTTGTTCATGACCTCGAGCAACTCCTTTTTGGAGCAATGTTCTGGACCCAACAGGAAGTCGGCCAGTTTCAAGTTAGTGGTCATTTATTTCTGATTCACAGCCACAGACTGATCTGAGAGCAGTGATCTAGAGCTGTCCACAACGAAAGGTTATTAAACGATTAGAGGGTTTTGATTGATGGGCGTGACCATGGTGTCGCCTCAAAAGGAAACAGGAAGTTCTTATAGTTTGAAACTTCACGAGTCCCAGCCTGAAGATCTCTGCAGCTGCTGGACTCAGGGAATGTTCTGGACCTTCATGATGTGCAGGTCCGATCATCGTCCATTTACAGCTTTAATACGTCATCGTTCCCACAAGGACTCTGCTGCAGGACGGTTTGGTGTCATAGCACGGATCACTTTCCTGTGAACTTTGTACAATTTGTGCAAATAACATGAGGATTAGAGGGAAATCCTCGAAACGCTCAGTCCTCAGCCATTTGGATGAAAATGCACTAAAAGACGAGAAGGAGAAAAGTGGAGATCAGACTCCCGGTAGTCCTCCCTGGTGGTTCACCCGGGTTCACCTCCGTGCACAGAGAGTCCGAGCCGGCCGTCAGCCGAGCGGACAGGAGATTGGCTCGGACAGGTAAAGACAGAACAGGAAGGACCTGATCCACAGACCGGGGCCTGCAGCCCAGCGTGGAGCCAGAAGGTTGTGGGATCCCGACCAGCCGAGCTCAGCCCTCAGCGGCCGAGCCAGGACCGGAGCTCTGAGCGGCTCGGGGGTATTTCAGGTCTGACCCCGCTCTGGTGAAATCTGGTGTTCGAGGGCAGTTATTCGATAATGAAAGGCTTCAGGAGAAGTAGGACAAAGGACGTCTCACAAACTGAACTTCACGCAGGGAACTAAACAACTTTTTGGAATGTGGCTCTTTCCTCTCCGACTACTAGTGTTTACTTTTCTTCCACCATTAAAGGAGTCGTGGTGTTTTTCTCAGTGGTTCTTTCCTCTGCTGCTCTACAGGTTTCCTGAGAATGAGAGGTCTGTGGAACAGGAAGTATCTCTCCAACACAGAAACACTGAAGCTCCTCAAACACCTCGTGAGGCGTCCAATCGCTGCTGCTGCATCAACAACAACACATAAACAACCAGGTAAACAACTAAAAGAGGATTTCTGACTCTCACTCTTTTGTGTCCCTGTGAACTGGATCTTCTACAGTGGAAGTGATTGTTGGTCGCAGCCCTCCAGGTATGAATTGAAACCTCCTCGTCTGTTGAACAGAACAATGTGTGAGACGAGGGAGGAGTTTCTGAACGTGCACTCACATGCAGCCGCAGGAGAAGCTTCCATTCAGGAGCTCATGAGCGTGACGTGTTTCTGTTTCCCCTCTCGCCTGGTGCATGGCAGGTATTCGTGGGGGGTTGGCAGCGGGTCAGGGATCTCACTGGGTGTCGGTGCAGGCCCGTCACATAAGAGGTAACAGTTTGTGACTCCATGCTGCAGACTCAAGGTCTGTCAGTGGTTTCCTGGGTTCATCGCTGCTGCTGAACTTTCCTCTTCGACTCTCAGGCCACATCGTGAAGCCGAGCTCTGCCTCGTCTTTACAAACTCACACTTCACTGTTTGATTTGTGCTCAGTGCAAAGGAAACGACTTCCTTACTCACGCTGACGTTTCCCACAAACTGAAGCAACAGCAGGATTTAAACGCCGGCAGCTACAGTGTCACCTCGTACCACACACAACTTCCTGCCTGCACGTAAAGCTTTTGATTTAACGCAGACTAAACAACACAATCACAGAGTTCTGAGAAAGGACGAGGCGGGCAGCTCTGTCATGTCTGATTTAAGTTCGGTTAACCAGCGCTTAGAGAAAACGGCGTGAGAAACAGGAGGGAGGGCGTTTCCCGGTCTGGGCTCACCAGCTTCCTGTGTCCAGCTCTGGTCTGGATCTGGTTCCAGGTGAGCGGGGGGGGCTAGTGGTCCGGTTGAGGTAGACGGCTCGTGTTGTAGATGGTTAGAGGCCGACCGGTGCCACTCGGCCCCCGGAACACCCCCCCTCTCTCCCTCGCTCCCGACGCCTCGACCCTGGAGATCGTCCAGAAAGGCCGAGTTCACCCTGTCAAAATAAAATGAATCAAAGAAACAAGGTTCACATAAAAGGAGCTAACGTGGAACTTTAGAAGCCGACGTGCTGACAGGCTCCACATGATCGTGAGCAGGATGTTTGAGAACATTCTAAACTTCTATATCCACCGGGCCTGTTAAGTGCTCACAGACCTGAACGTGGACTTATTTTAGTTTTATTCCAACAGGATGAACAAAACAAACGATTAATCTCATTGGCTGGAGTTTATAGCTCCGACGTTTCAACATGTCCATCAAACAGAGTCTCAGTTTCACTCCTGCACCGACGTGCGTTTGATGCTGAGCTGGAAACAGAACCTGATTTAATATTAAATATGAAAGTTCCTACCTCTTGTGTTCCAGGTGCACGTCTCTCCCACTTTTCACCGCAGCCTCACTCTGACAAAAACAGAACAGGAATCAAACCCACGGTAGAAAAGAAAGGACGTCTAGAATCTTATCGGTAATAACTTTACAGGTCATTATCAGGAGCTGTGTAAATACATAACTGAGCCACTTCAGTCCTGATAGAGAAGCTGTGAGAGCAGCTCTCTTTGATGTGTATATTAAAAATTAACTCACTTTTTATCCATCAAAGAGCCGTGCATTAGTTTGATTGTTCTCATAATCGCTTTGTGTTTTACATGTGATGTAACGCACAGTATAATACTTCAACTTGTGTGACAACCTGCTTTAATTGTGAAGATTAGTTTGTTTGAAACTCCTCAGTCATGGAACAATAATGATTTATTTATATTGCTCACTGTGAGTTGAGCTTCCTGTAAAGACGCGCCCGGCACAACGCGGTCATCTCCGACCCAAACTAAGAAGAACACCTGTTAACCTGTTGTGTTAGTGTTTCACATTGTTGGTGCATGAGTTTGTGTCGTGCACGTAAACAAACTGTTCCTCTGGTCAGCAGTGACCGACAGAGAAGAGGACTTCAAGCGTATGAACAATCAACCTGATTCCAAAAAGACTTGATTCATCAGGTTGTTTGTCAGGATTCACACGACCTGTTTTGATGAGTAACACCGAACGTAAACAACCTCTGGACTTTGTGATGTGTTAAATTCCACCGTGAAGCCGGAGCGTGGAATTCAGAAAACAAGCACCAGGATCACGAAGGACAAACAACAGAGAACCTGAGCAGGGAAGTGGAAAATATGATTTTTCTTCTTCCTGTATACAAGTTTGATTAGGTGAAAATAAACATTTTAATATTTTACAGATCAGCCTGTAATCACTCCATGAAAATGTTATTTTTTTCTCCTTTTCAGAATAAAGGCACTCTCCTTCACCTCCACCTCCACCAGCCTCCATCTCCTCAGACTGTGCTCCAGCCCTGAGAGAGCTCAACGCTCGGGGAAGTGGTTATTGAAGATGGCACAAGAGGAAGAAGGAACACATAGAACATCTGTACTGCTCCCATCAAAGCTTTAAGTCTCCCACACACACACACACACACACACACACACACACCACACACACACACACACACACACACACACACACACACACAGACACACACCACACACGCCCACAAATAGAGGAAATGAAGGAGAGATCAATCTCTCTCATGGAGCCTCTGCTGAAGAACAACAGATCCCAGGGTCCTGCTCACCACCACATCTAAAGTTTGACTTCTGCTGCTCTGTGGCCGCAAGCTTTCATCTCCTGATCTGGGATGTGGAGGAGGAGAGGAGAGGAGGAGGAGAGGAGGAGGAGGAGAGGAGGAGAGGAGAGAGGAGAGGAGGAGAGGAGGAGAGGAGGAGAGGAGGAGGAGAGGAGAGGAGAGGAGGAGGAAAGGAGAGGAGAGGAGAGGAGGAGAGGAGGAGAGGAGGAGAGGAGAGGAGGAGGAAAGGAGAGGAGACAGAGGAGAGGAGGAGGAGAGGAGGAGAGGATGAGAGGAGAGGAGAGGAGGAGAGGAGGAGGAGAAGGAGGAGAGGAGGAGGAGAGAGGAGAGGAGAGGAAAGGAGAGAGGACAGGAGGAGGGAAAGAAGGATGGAGACAAGAGGATACGAGAGGAAAGGAAGAAAGAAAGAGAGGAAGCAGGAGAGGAGATAAGAGGAGAGGAAGAAGGATAGGAGACAAGAGGAGAGGAAGAAGGATAGGACACAAGAGGAGACGAGAGGAAAGGAAGAAAGAAGGAGAGGAAGCAGGAGAGGAGACAGAGGAGAGGAAGCAGGAGAGGAGATAAATGAGGCGAGATGAAACAAGACAGAACAGGAAAAGGAATTAAAGGAGAGGAAAAGAAAACAAGAGACGAAAACAAGGGGAGACAAGTGAGGACACTCTGGAGACGACGAGATGAGACGAGGCGAGACGACGTGAAACGAGAAGGCGGCAGCGAGGGAGAGGAGAGTGTGTGTGTCTGTCTGTGTGTGTGTGTGTCTGTAACCCATTCATTTAGTGTGTGTGTGTGTCTGTCTGTTTGTGTGTGTCCCGCCATAAAACAGAGACTTCTTTATTACTGTAACTGCTTTCTCTTTCTTCCTGCACCACAGCTTGACCCTCGCTCTCTCTCTGTCTCTCTGCCCACCCCCCCCTCTCTCTCCCCTCGCCTGCTGAAAGATTTGCATCAGGTCCATGTGAGAAAGAGAGAGAGAGAGAGAGAGAGAGAGAGAGTGAGGGCGAGAGACAGGAGAAACGCACAACAATGAGAAAAGCCCCCGAAAGGAAACGTTTCCTCTGTCGACTGAGGGGAGCTGCGTGTGCACTTTCACCAGGGCTGTCAATCACCACGCACAGTGACGTGATGAAGACGTGATGAAGACGTGATGAAGACGTGATGAAGACGTGCACGCTCTCTGCTGCTGCACCACTGACAGACCGGGAGGAGCAGCACAGACACGATTAGCACCGAGTCGCCGACAGAAGCTGTCAACGCTCTCTAATAAATGTCTTCTCAGCTGAAGATAGACGAGAGCTCTTCCCTGTGAAGACCTGTCTGTCTTCCTCTTGATCAGGAGACAAGTGATTTACAACCAGGGTCAGTGGACAGTGGAGTCATGTGACCCAGGAGCTTGGGCGTCCTCCAGGTACTTTTACTGGTAAAGGGTGTTCCACTGGGCTGCGTCCTCGGCCGTGCTGTGTCTCACAGTGAACTCTGGGAAGTCCCTTGAACTCTGCGAGCCGTCCACTCGATCCCTCCCAGGAAAGACAAACACACGGAGAGGAAGAGCGGCTGAGAAAAGAGAAGAAGGAGGCAGAGAAAACAAAGGAGAGTGGGAGACAGACGCATTAAGAGGCAGGGGAGAGGCTAACGCAGAGGTCCACTCCTCTGTGGGTTTGTACTTCCTTTCCCTCCACTTTGCCCCCCCCCGCCCTCGGCTCTGACCAGGGGACGATAGAGGGGGGGGGGGGGGGGGGGGGGGATCGAGCTCCTCGCCCCACCCGAGGACCCTAGTCAATACCAGCACGGCCCTGGATGATGAAAGCTGTGCACCCGGGGGTATTTACTCAGAACACAGACGTGTCGGTGTGAAGAGCCACAGAGCTCCGACCACACAGCCACAGATATGAGGCTCGGCATCGAACCCTGGGAACAGTGTGTGTGCACATGACGCGTCTACATGCAACGCACATACAAGTGCACACACACGAACACACACACAAACACACACACAGACACACACAGACAGATATCATGCAGTTGCCGGCTCACTCTGGATGACGTGTGTGTGGCCCCGCCGGATGCCAGTGGATCCCGGGGTCCCCGATCAAACCTCTGCAGAAATCTGTCCGTCCTCCTGCAGGAGACACACACAGGCACATTTCAAACAAAATGACGGGGGGGGGATTCATTTACTCCACAGACACTCCGCGGGCCCACAAGGTCGACCAAGTTTGTTTGTCCCTCGCTGACACCGCTCTCCCGGTTCCCCAGCGTGTCCCAGTCCATCTCCTTTGTCCCGTCTCTAAATGTCTTCATTGTTTTCCTCAGGTTCACAGATTCTTGGGCTGTCTCCGTCTCGTGTTTATCTTGACGGGAAGCCAGGGATGCTACTTGACAAACATTTCCCCCCCGGAGTCAGCCGCGCATAATAAAACACTGTTGGAGGATTTGGCATCGATAACTTGTGTAGACAGAACATAAAGGCGTGTTTCCACTGATTTGCACGTGAGAGTAAGTTGTGTAACGTTTTCTCTTCGGAGTCGGGACTGAAGACAGAAGTGAAATGTCTCCACGTTGACTTTCTAACAAAGTCTGTGTCAGAAGAAGAAAAGATGCCTAATACAGTTTTTAATAAACTTTTGAAACACCCAACTTTCTTCCTTTTTCCATTACCTAATGTGGCGGAGGAGGTAGAGTGGGTTGTCCACTAACCAGAGGGTTGTATGTTTGATCCCAGTCTCACCCCATTCCACATGCTGAAGTGTCTTTGGGCAAGACACTCCACCCCCGGTCCCTGGCATTGTGCAGCGGTGTATGAAGGATGTGTGATTGAGAAAGTGCAGCAGTGTAGGAACGTATGAATCAAGCCTGGAGCAGTGCTGTATAAATATTAAACTATATAAAACTATTAACCATTAACAAACCAGTTTGACTGTTAAACTAAAGGTGAACTGGTTCATGTCACTGGTTGATAAGCCCGGCTTGATGAACTGATCACAGGTCAGCCGAGGAGCAGCTTCCTGTGCAAAGCACCAGCGGTGGTGTCACCTGATTCTGCGTCTGTGACTAAGATCCATTGCAGAGCAACACAGAACAACACAAAAACAACACAATACCACAGAGTGACAGTGATGAGGCCCAGGTGAACCTGATCCTGGTCTGACCTGAGGTGATCCTGCTGGAGCTGCTCCCTCCTCCTCTGCTCCTCCTGTCGCTCCTTCTCCTCATGGCGCTCGGCCTGCAAACGCATCACAGCTCAGAACACGGGACACGTCACATGCAGCCATCACGCGTGTGCTGCTTCTCCCAACATGCAACATGCTACATATGATCATCTCAGTGATCGGTGGGAATAGTCACGGTTAAAAGTCCACTACTTCACACACATTCATATGAGGAATTGGGGCAATTCCAGGTTCAGTATCTTGCCCAAGGACACTTCAGCACACAGACGGGGGAGACTGGAATCGAACCGCCGACCTTCTGGTTGGAGGACGACCCGAATGCTACTTGTGCTCGTCTGATATGAAAGAACACAACTTATGATAACATGAGATGAAGTTTATGAGCGTGTGAACAATTCCCACTTCAATAATTATATAATAACCATCTATTAATTCATTATAATAGTCAAACACATACGGACCTTTTCTAATCATCCTCTTTTCTATTTGTATTGTTCAACATGTTATTCACTAAATCATATGTCGTCATTCCTCTGTCACTTCAGATATATATCTTTATATCTGAATCTAATTTTTATGATTTCAGTCTTTATGGTTTAAACACTGATCCTCAGTCTGCTGATCAACGTCTCTCTGTAGTTAGTCTATAGACGTGTAGTTAGAACACATGTAGTTAGATCACGTGTAGTTGGATCACGTGTAGTTAGATCACGTGTAGTTAGTCTATAGACGTGTAGTTAGATCACATGTAGTTAGTCTGTAGACGTGTAGTTAGATCACATGTAGTTAGTCTATAGACGTGTAGTTAGATCACATGTAGTTAGTCTGTAGACGTGTAGTTAGATCACATGTAGTTAGATCACATGTAGTTAGTCTGTAGACGTGTAGTTAGATCACATGTAGTTAGTCTATAGACGTGTAGTTAGATCACGTGTAGTTAGATCACGTGTAGTTAGATCACATGTAGTTAGTCTATAGACGTGTAGTTGGATCACGTGTAGTTAGATCACGTGTAGTTAGATCACATGTAGTTAGTCTATAGACGTGTAGTTGGATCACGTGTAGTTAGATCACGTGTAGTTAGATCACATGTAGTTAGTCTATAGACGTGTAGTTGGATCACGTGTAGTTAGATCACGTGTAGTTAGTCTATAGACGTGTAGTTAGATCACATGTAGTTAGTCTATAGACGTGTAGTTAGATCACGTGTAGTTAGATCACGTGTAGTTAGATCACATGTAGTTAGTCTATAGACGTGTAGTTGGATCACGTGTAGTTAGATCACGTGTAGTTAGTCTATAGACGTGTAGTTAGATCACGTGTAGTTAGATCACGTGTAGTTAGATCACATGTAGTTAGTCTATAGACGTGTAGTTAGATCACGTGTAGTTAGATCACATGTAGTTAGTCTATAGACGTGTAGTTAGATCACATGTAGTTAGATCACGTGTAGTTAGATCACGTGTAGTTAGTCTATAGACGTGTAGTTAGATCACGTGTAGTTAGATCACGTGTAGTTAGATCACATGTAGTTAGTCTATAGACGTGTAGTTAGATCACGTGTAGTTAGATCACATGTAGTTAGTCTATAGACGTGTAGTTAGATCACATGTAGTTAGATCACGTGTAGTTAGATCACGTGTAGTTAGTCTATAGACGTGTAGTTAGATCACATGTAGTTAGTCTATAGACGTGTAGTTAGATCACATGTAGTTAGTCTATAGACGTGTAGTTGGATCACGTGTTGTTAGATCACATGTAGTTAGATCACGTGTAGTTAGATCACGTGTAGTTAGATCACATGTAGTTAGTCTATAGACGTGTAGTTAGATCACGTGTAGTTAGATCACATGTAGTTAGATCACATGTAGTTAGTCTGTAGACGTGTAGTTAGATCACATGTAGTTAGTCTATAGACGTGTAGTTAGATCACGTCTATAGACATGACCGACTGTCTGCTCCACATGCATCTGTCTACTCGCTGGATCTCAGGACATTCCTATGGCTTCACAGAGGTCGTGGTGCAACAGGAAAGAGTCTGTGGGGAACCACTCTGGTCCTCGGCATCAATCCCCCCCCCCCCCCCCCACATTAACAGTAGCAGCCCATTAACCGCTATTAGAGGACGAGCATGGTGGGGGGGGGGGGGGGGAGACATGTCTGAGAGCACAGTGAGGAGCTGAGTTGTGAACCTCAGGAGAACATGAAGCTGTGGTGAGACAGACGCTTGTCTCTACTGACATCTAGAGGACAAACGTGATTCTGTTTGAGGGAATCACGTCACTGTCTTTAATGCTGCAAAACTAATGTCTTGTTTCTTCATTTCATGGAGTTTTGTGTTGTTTTGTTGCAGTGGCCACTTGCATTGTGCACCTGTTCTCTAAGATGAGTCTGACTTTGTGTGTTCATAATGTACGGTGGCCCTGGGGTTCAACACACAGCAGCATTGACCTGTGAAGGAAAAGGTCTGTGGCTGCGGTCGACACATTCAACAGGAAGGACATCCTGACAAAGAGATTTCACTTCATGCACAGTCATGGAGTTCATGTGGCACGGTGGAACAGTGGCCTGCCCCCTCTCGGAAGAAGGTTTCCGGTTCGAATCCTACCACGTGAGCCTATGTTTCTGTGTTAGCTTGTGTTTTCTCCCACAAGGAAAAACAAAGAGATTGAGGTTAGGACCCACAGAACCAGATAATGGATGCATGGATCTGGCGGCGCGGTGGTCCAGTGGCCTGCCTTCTGGGTTTGAACCTGACGGCTCACTGGGCCTTGTTGTGTGGAGTTTGCATGTTCTCCCCGTGTGAAGGTGTGAAGACCACAAACTGTCCATATGAGTGAAGAAGCTGTTACTCAGATAGGATGAAGCACCTCTTTATAAAATATATATTATTAGATTATAAACATTATCAGAGTAGATATTGATTTTAGTCAGTATCTTGAGTCAAATGCAAAATATTGAGACTTTTAATTTGTATTTCTTTACCCATTATTTTGCTCGATGCCTTTTCTGACCTCATTGTCTTTGTGCAAACCTTTAACAGTTTCCCAGAATGCACTGCAGCCTCAGCCCTCGGGCCTGAGCAGTGAATTCCTGACGAGGGACTCTGGGCTTCGTCTGAACTCACTTTGGGAAACACAGGAAATCACGAGCTGACAGAACCAGGAACACGTTCGAGGGGCGGCGGCCTAACCGAGCAGATTATCACCTCATCTCAAAGTGAGTCTCTGAAGTGTGTCTATATGGAAATATGTGATGTGGGTGATTTTTATACGAGGGTTGAATTCTTTATTTTCATAGATAATAATGATCTTCTAGAAACACGGCGTTTCTTTCACTCACATGAGGTCACTGTGACCTTTGACCTTGGATCTCCAGAGAAACGTCACACCTTGTAAATTCAGATTTGTTAATATGGGCTATAACCAAATCAAATTGAATTGATTGATTAATTAATTATTTCTAATCTGGTCGTCCTTAAGTTCCCTTTGGGTGACCCTGGTAAACAGGTGATGACATTGACCTTTGGCCTCCAAACTCTAATCAGTTCATCTTTGAGTCCGACTTAACTTTCGTTTCAAATTAGAAGAAATTATAAAAATGAATTGTTCATTTTTTTTCTCACCTTCATCCTCGCTTCATCTTTCATCTTCTTTAGCTCCTCCTCCTCTTCCTGTCTCCTCCTCCTTTCCATCTCTTCCTGTTTCACCTGGAAATAACAACCAGGTTTGTTTCAGTGTACTCTATGTTTGTAATATCCTGGATTCATGGGAAATATTTATGCTTGATATTTATATTTAAATGTTTATAAATCTGATGAAGCTTGTACCCTCTTCTCCACTTTGGAGCAACGTAGCGCCGCCTGCTGCCTCTGTCTGACCTCCTCCAGTGTTGCCCTTCCACCTTGAGGAACAAACAGCAGGTCAAACCACATCAGGGTAAATATGAAGTTCTGCTTATGGTTGGATGCTCGTGTTGCTCGTTGTGTGAATCTGATGTTTTACCGAGCGTCGCCGGCACCTCGGACACATAAGAAACTCTCTGAGCCTCCCTCATCCTCTGAAACGTCTCTTCTCCTCTTTGAGCCACTGAAACAACAGAAAGATTCATGACGTGTGATGTGAACTCCAAAATGTACAAGGATCAGTATGATAATAATAATGATCATGATAATAATGATAATACAGGAGGGGGATCGGCAGCCCTACCCGCTTCAATCTCGCTCCGCCGGGTTAGATTAGGTGGGATCATGGTGAATCCGCTTGAGCTGAGACACAAAGAGATTATTAATAATTAAATGAGCGTTTAGCGGCTCTGTCAGTCGTCTTTTTGTTTAATAAACTAGACACGTACTAAAAGTTACTCACTCACTTTAAAGAACACATCTGTTTGAACAAGAAATGACCTAATTGGGCACTTTACTGGATCAGGAACTGGCTCCTCGGTTTCACATGTGGCCCCCGCGTGGCCCCTGATTGTTTTTGTGTATGTTTAAGTGATTTTTTAAAATATTTTTAAAAAGTATCAGCATGAAGTATTTTTGCTTTACTCAAGTATTTTTAATTTACGATCCAACACAAGCTCACAGGGAAACATTCAGAGTTTCATGATTAACATGAACATAACATATGATCAGTTTAAATGATGCTGTGAGTTAAAATGGCCACCAGGTGTAAATCTGTAGGAATGAACTTCACGTTAAAATACTTTCACGTTACATTACATGTAAAGTGACAACAAGGAATCCTTTGATTAGTGAATCCTCTGAAGTTTTCTTTTATATGTTTGAAATAAATGTGTTTTATTATTTAACATTCTAAGTATTCATTAAATATCTTGTTTTTGATTAACACAAATCATTATTTTTCTTTCTTACTTTATGAACAAATATACATTTTGTATTTCTACATGACTTTTACACACATGGGTCAAAATGATTGAGTGTGAATTCACTCCAGAACACCTGACATTCATTTCACACATCTGATGCATGTAAGTCTTATTTTACAAACCATTAGTGGGAAATAGAAACCGACAGCTAGTGTTTTCAATGTGTCATAGATAATATGATGCTGCGTTCAGGTGACATCTGACTCGTATGATTCAGTTCAATTCAAACCGCAGCAGGAGAGCGAGAGAGAGAGAGAGAGAGAGGAGTTCATGGATAGACATGTAACTATCAACATGTTTATTAATGTTATTTCTACGTGTTTTTCTAAGTGATTTATTTGGGTTAAACCTCTGAAGACATCAAGGAGACAAACTTCTGGAATTTACTGGAACCCGTGAAGGCAGCATTTCTCTTTCGAAACACAGGAAACGAAAGTGAAAGTGAAGAAGAATTAAAAACCACAGAAATCTGTGTGAAAGATTAAATAACAACTTCAGATCAGTTATAGAATCTAAACATATGAATAAAAACCATCTAAACCTGTTTCTGTAGCGAACCTCCTGATCTCGTTGATTGGATTAAAAAGTTCTCACTCACTATTGAGGCTGTCTGTCTGCTGCCGGAGGACCAGCTGCGTTTATCTGTGCGTCTCCAGATGTTTGGCTGTTTGCAGATGTTTCTTCTTCTCTCTCGGTCAGACGGTTGTTTCTGGGGTTCAGCTGAGGAGGACGAGGAGGATCCATCATGAAGACACTGTCAGTCCAGCAGCTGGCTCAGTCTTTGACTCATGACACTTGTCCTCGCTCTTCTGTATAAATAGTTTGCCACTGCAGCCAATAACAGATCAACGCAGCAGCGCCACCTGCTGGAGTGAAACCATTGTGACGAAACCAGTTTTGTCACAATGGAAATTAAAGGCACAGTCACACAAACATAAACATAAACCTTAACTTCCTGTAACTATATGAAATATTAACCATGAAACTCATGTCGCCTGTTAAATTTATTGTTTTTCCACATATGCAAACTCAAAGCAGGTTGTTGTTTCTGTAGTTGTTGTTGTTGTTGTTGTTGTTGTCATCTGTTGTCATCTCGCTCTGAACTCTCAGGGTTTCAGACTCAGTGTCTCAGGTGAACTGTGAAATTCTCTCATGTAAAATCTCTACTTTGGCTTTTTATATTATATTTGTGTGGTTCAAATGATCTTGTGCTCATCATTGAGTCAAGGTGTTTTTAGAATTTATTATTTTTTATTAATGTTATAATAATAATAATCAATATCCCATCACATGGGATAGATCCTGGTCTCTTCTTAAATACCAGAACTCACAGTTTTTTACATGACTTCAAATAAAATGTTTTTTTCTATTTTCACCTCTAGGAAATTAAAAGAAGCAGTTTTCACCATTTTCTGATTTTGAAGATTATACAATTTATATATAAGATTATCAGCAGATTAATTGATTAGTTGCAGATTTAGTTGTGTTTGTGTTTTTGTTGACTTGTGTTGGTGTATTTGTATTTCACACTTAAAACACACATTGAAAAGTAGCACAGGCTAAATGTGTTATTATTGTACACATTCAAATCATCTTTGTGTTATTGCCTCCGTCCTCATCTCAGTGTTGTGATGTGAGCATGTGATCGGGCTGCAACTTGATTTGATAAAACTTTATAAAAAGACGTTATAATTTTCAAAAAGTATGTAAGACATTGTCTGGCAAGTTTATTAACTAAAAAACCTTTTAAATATAGATATACAGGAGTTTAAATGGTTATTTAGTTAAACATTTTAATGGCACGATTACTCCTAATGTTTCATATCTACAGGGAAGAGAGAGAAACTCACTTTATTGTAAAATTCACTCATCATTTCATCTGAAGAACGACGCACACGTTTCCTCAAAATCTCATTTATTAAGAGTCATGGTTTCACACAGGGAACCAACGAGTAAAGTGATGATTACAAACCGACGTGATGACAAAGTGGAGATTAACAGACACACAACAGAAGTACAAAATAAATACACTTCATATACCAACTGAGACTGGTAAAGTTAATGCGAGTCTAAAATCTGAGAGCTCATCACGTGGTCTGAAGAGTCAGAGCCTCTGTGTGATCAATACAAACCACAGCGTCAGTTCATCTCTGCTTGATGATGTTTAACAGTAAAATGTGTTTGTGTGCACGGACTCTACGCCGGAGGTCTAGATGGAACGTTACAAGACGTGGAGAC
Source organism: Pleuronectes platessa (assembly GCF_947347685.1). NCBI lineage: Eukaryota > Metazoa > Chordata > Actinopteri > Pleuronectiformes > Pleuronectidae > Pleuronectes > Pleuronectes platessa. Next base: position 24,141,141 of record NC_070639.1, on the reverse strand, counting down.
GGGAATCGAACCTGTGACTTTGACAGGAATGAGGCAGTGAGGGTCAGACTCTGTCCCGTCTCACACAGATCAACAGACGCTTGCTGCAGGGGACCTGGTGCATTAGTGTAAACAAGGTCGTGCGTCCAGCAGCTTCACTCGTGGACGGGATGAATGTTTGAGTTGTGGTGTCTTTTTGTCTACTAGTGTTGCGTTAACAGGAACTCGTCTTGCTTCAGGACGAGGCCCCCGGGTTAATTGGACCCTAAGTTAAGGAATGACTGGATGTCCTGGCGTCCTGCGCTCGCTGCTCCGGTGGTGAACGCAGCGGCTGCGTGTTCGTCTGTGTGCATGAGGATTGTGTTTGATTTGATGTGTGTGTGTTTGTGTTGAGCTGCAGAGTCGCAGGAGGTTGTGCGATCACAGTTTGGGTTGGTTGGTCATCTTCATCTTCAGGTTTTCTGCCAGTTTGTCCAGGAACTCGAATGTGTTCATGTAGTCAGCGCGTTTCACACTGCATCAGGAAGAGAGGAAAAATGAATTAATAATTGAATATGATTTCATTTTACTTTGAAAAGATACTGAGTTTTACTGCAGGGTTTCCATTTCCTGTCCTCAAGTCGGGATCAGACTATCGGTGTTTTGAAATCTGGACTGATTTTGAAATCGGACGCATCAGGAGCTAGAGGAGAATCTTTCATCTCTGATCTCAAACATGGTGACACAACATCTCCTCTCAGTTCTCATGAGACAGAAGGTGAAAACAGAAAGACACAATGGAGACTTGCTCTGAGCTAGAAGGACGTGTGTGAGAAATCAAATAACCATGATTTGAAATAGATTTAATGAAGAAAGGACAAAACGGAGAAACCTAAACTGGGTGTGTGTTTTGGAGGAGACTCACTTCTGGAGCCCCTTGATGCAGATCGCCAGGTCCTTGGTCATGAAGCCGGCCTCGATGGTCTCGATGCAGACGGCCTCCAGGGCCTCGGAGAACACCCGCAGCTCCGTGTTGTCGTCCAGCTTCGCTCGGTGGAGGAGACCCCGGGTCCACGCGAAGATGGAAGCTGCAGCAGACACAAGCGTGTGGAATATGAATCCAGGTTATCTGTTCAGGGGATTTGTGTGGCCTGCTGCTGGAAGCCCAGGTGTGAGCACCAGTCTCCTACCGATGGGATTGGTGGAGGTCTCTTTTCCCTGCTGGTGCTGGCGGTAGTGGCGGGTCACGGTGCCGTGGGCGGCCTCAGACTCCACCGTGCGGCCGTCGGGACAGATCAGCACGCTGGTCATCATGCCCAGGGAGCCGTAGCCTGGAAGAGTCACAGAGAGAATCCACATTAGAGAAACGTTTTAAACCAACAAACCATCTCCAGAGTTGTTCTCCAGCTCGTCACATGTCCCACCTTGAGCCACCGAGTCGGACTGCACGTCTCCATCGTAGTTCTTGCACGCCCAGATGAAGCCTCCATCAGACTTCATGACCTGAGCCACCATGTCGTCGATCAGACGGTGCTCGTACCAGATGCTCTTTGCCTCAAACTGAGCTTGATACTCCCTGTGACACAAAGAGGCCGCTTGAGATCTGATCTATGGTGGGAGTGTGTGTGCGTCTTTCAGTTGTGTGTCGAGAGACAGACGGTGTGTGTGCGACTGTGTGCGTCGGTCCTTACTTCTCGTAGATCTCCTGGAAGATGTCCTTGAAGCGCCCGTCGTACTTCTTCAGGATGGTGTTCTTGGTGCTGAGGTACAGAACCTGGCCTTTGCTCAGAGCCATCTGGAACGAGCTGTGGGCAAAGTCCTTGATGGATTTATCGGTGTTGTACATCGCCAGAGCCACGCCCCCGGTGCCTGGACACACACACACACACACACAAATGAGTTCATCACAAACACACACGCACAAATACACAATGATAAACTTAGTGTGTTCATTGTATGATGTGCAGTTTGATATGTTTAAACTTTATTCAGCTCAGTGTTTGGTTTATAGTGATAAAACCAGAACAGGTTATTAAATACAATATTATAGAAACTAAAATAGATGAGCTGGATCTTATATTCTCCCGTTTACAATGTGTAAGAGAAAATGTTCTTGTAAAAGCTTTATTGAAAGTTTATTGACTTAATATCTACATTATGATCGTTTAAGATGATTTTCATTTGAGGCAGAACTAAGATGAATCCTGTCTGACCCTCTTAGTAATTGACATGTGCGTGTGAAGAATGACCGAATGTCTCTTACCCTCAAATTGATTAACCAGATATTTAACCGGCTGTCCGTCTGTGGGGGTGTAGGTGATCTCCACCTTCCCCGGCCCGGGCACCACGAAGTCTGTGGCTTTGTACTGTGGAGGAGATCAGTGACTGGATTAATACTAGAAACCACAAGGCTGTTCACACCTCAGAGGAAACAGGAGTGGAGTCAACATGGTGAAGTATATAACCCTCTTCATCGCACTCATTACAATAATGAAACATTTTATTTGTATAGGACTTTAAAGGCTTAAAAGCAAAGTGGTTTGAAACTTGAAACTTTAATAAGAAGATGGTGAAAACTGCTTCTTTTAATTTCCTAGAGCTGAAAGTACAAAAAGACATTTTATTTGAAGTCATGTAAAAAACTGTGAGTTCTGGTATTTGAAAAGAAACCAGGATCTATCCCATGTGATAGGATATTGATTATTATTATAACATTAATAAAAAAAAGAGAAACCTCAGCTGATAGGAATAGACACCTTGAAACTTGACAGCACATCAGTAAGTAGATGCACAAGTATTATTTTGTTATAAATACAAATAAAATAAAAAGAGAATAAAATGGAAAATATGCTTCAACTCCAACAGATTTCTATAAAATCATAAAATCATAAAAGCTGAATAGAGTGCAATGAGCCCTAACCCTGAGGACAGGACTGTTGACTTTGGCACAGTGTGATGTCACAGCAGCTCGGACAGGCTGCACACTGTGTTCCACAGGACTCATGAGCAAACACAATTATTAACGGAGTCTCTCCTGACGAACCCACAATGTGAGACACAAGTGGAACCGGCTCATGGAAGAGTTCACAGAGCGAGCAGCCAGTTGGTCACAGAGGGCTGAGGATGAACATCACTGTCCTCAGGGTGTTTCAGGAATAACAGACAGTTTGTAAGATAGAGATGATTTTAAGTATCTTCACACAGGAAGTTACTCTCTCATAACTTCTACAACTATCATCCTGCTTCACTTTGGCAGCTCACACAGCAGGAGGACGCACCTGGTCTCCGTGGGCGTGTCTGCCGATGATGATGGGCTTGGTCCAGCCGGGCACCAGGCGGGGGATGTTCTTACAGATGATGGCCTCTCGGAACACCGTGCCCCCCAGGATGTTACGGATGGTGCCGTTGGGCGAGCGCCACATCTGCTTGAGCTTGAACTCCTCCACCCGGTGCTCGTCTGGCGTGATGGTGGCACACTTGATGCCCACGTTGTAGCGCTGGACCGCCTCGGCTGCGTCCACCGTCACCTTGTCGTCGGTGGCGTCGCGGCTCTCCATGCCGAGGTCATAGCTTTCAAGAGAACACAGAGAGACTGATTGAACCAGGGGCACCGGAGAATCAGCTGTAAACAACTTGTTCTTTATATTCTGCAAACATATTTTGGTCAGTAAAAACAGTTTAATGTGGATGCACAAGTATGAAATATGAGAATAAACTCAAATCTAGTTCTAGTTCTAACAGCTTTGTTACAGCTCAGGAACGACATCAACGTGTGGAGAGAGAGAGAGAGCCAGCTTGTTCCCGGCTTGATGAATAACTCAAACTGCTGTCAGGGCTTTAGTCGCTCCTTATCTTTGCTAATCATATTCCTCACATATTCCTCATATTCCCATCAAGACCATCCATTAACCTCCTGCCCCAGTTCCTCCACCAGCTACTGCAACTCAGATTCTTTCAGGTCTGACTGTAACTCAGAGATCTGCAAAACACAGGCAGCAGATGAAGACAAAGGGAAGACAGGGAATTAGTTGTGTGTGTGTGTGTGTGTGTGTGTGTGTGTGTGTGTGTGTGTGTGTGTGTGTGTGTGTGTGTGTGTGTGTGTGTGGGGGGGGGGGTCCACTGTTTCTCTGTAAGGAAGTAGTGAGAGAAGTAAGCACACTTCATCTAGATACTTATTATTCTTATCACGCCCTTCAGAGCCCGTGTTCTTTCTCGTGCACTCACTGGCTTTGTTTAAGAGCGGCAATGACCTCTTACCCACTTTCTCTCTCTCTCTCTCACTCCCCCCCCCCCCCCCTCGCCCCAGAGGCTGACACCAAACCACAACAACATGACGCACAATAACTGATGACTGGTGGATGAACCACAGAGATTAAAGTAAGTAAAGTGTGGGTGTCTCGGGGGGGCAGGGGTTGATCACATGTCCAGCACCCTGCTGTGTTAGTGCACGTTAACTAACTGGTGGTAAGTGGGCAACTGGCACAGATCAAGATCATGTGACCTGCAGGCTCTCGTGTGCAGGTTCTCAGAGGGTCTGACAGGCTGGTCAAAACTTTATGGACTTTTCAACAGCCCTTCAATAAAAACCTGTTTTTTTTTTTAACCCAATAAAAAAGGGGAGTGTCTCTGGTCCCATTGCCAGTAGAGAAGATGCTTCTCTGTTTTGAAAATGGAGGCGCTCTTCACATGCACTTCACAGAGAACCTGCTCGAGGCCTGTGAGACGGACACAGTTCACCCTTTGAGCTGCGTGTTCACAAAGTAAATAGTTTTCTATTCTACAAACTGTCCTGAAGACTTGTGAACAGCAGGTGGATCATTGTTTGATTTTCCACCTCCTCCTTTACTACTCATTCAACACCACGTGTGATTAAACGTGTTCTTACGAGACCTGTTGCACAATAAATCATCAACTTTTATACGTCAGTACAAGAAAAATACTGTAAAAATCTATCAAATCTGACTAAAACAGAAGGAAACCAAACTCTGAAGAGCTGACTCTTTGTGACCACGTCACAGAAATGACTGATTCATATAGAGGGATGAAACTTCCGTGAGTTGAACTTCATGTAATGGTTATGAAAGTAAAATACACCTCGGGACAAAGTCCACACAGGAGATAAGAAGAGTCGTGAGGTTAAACGAGGAACTGGACCCTCCTGTCACCCGAGTGCTGTAAACGCACACAATGACAACTCTGCAGATGAGATAGCGACAACCTTAGAGCAAAAGAGTCGTTAGAGTCAAGGCTCAAGATAAACCCCACCCGGGTTTCTAACAAACCACTTCTTCAGGAGCCTATCAGATGTTCTCATTAGAGTCTCTGCTTTTCCTGCTTTCTAAACGAGTCAAACTAGAAATCCCAGCACTGCAGGATATGTCACTTTCACTCGTCCCTGCTGGGAGCACGGTAGTTTGCCCAGTGCACACGTCCCCCAAGCAAAACTTTAATCACACAGCGTTTGTCTACTAAAGTATAATCTGCATAAGGGTCTTCACAGAGCCCAGAACAGATATTTAAAATCCTGTGAGTTTGCATGTGTCTGCAGCTCCACTGTAAAGACACCGGGGCGTCCTCACCTGTGCAGGTCGAGCTCCAGGTAGGGGAAGATGAGCTTCTCCTTGATGAGCTCCCAGATGACACGAGTCATCTCATCTCCCTGCATCTCCACCACGGAGCCGGACTTGATCTTCTGAGACATCTTAGAGGCTGGTGGGACACACGGGGACAAAGAGAGACGTCAGGAGACAACATGTCAGAGAGAGTGGATGAAGTATTCTATTAGTTTACACTGTGTGAAAATATATTTAATCAGCAAATATTCAGATAGTAATGAATCGTTTAGCTTGTTATCTCAGTTCCATGAGTTTCTGGAGGATGGTTTTAGTTTTCCAACAGAACTTGATGAAAAAGATAAAGTGTGTTTAAGGGACAGAGTTTTGTGAGTGTGTGTCTTTTGCTGCAAATGAAAATCTGGATCTCGTGATTCTCCTGGTTTCATGAGGAGACTGTCTTTCATTGTTTTCAGTATTTCATGAAAAAGACGACTCATTAATTACTTAACAGAGAAAACCACTGGAAAACGAATCCTAATGAAAATAAGCCCAGAAACCGACACCACTGTGAAAAGTGTGACCCTGTGAATGACTCCACAGTTTCCTCAATGAATGAGTTCTTTGAATCTCTGCACAAACAGTGACTCAGCACGAATTTGCTCCACAATCCTCTTAAGTGGGAGTTCCAGTGTGAAGCCTTGAGGCTCACGTTGCACCAGACATCTGAACGTCCACTGTCTTTTCTACGAGAGAGGAACTGGACCAAGTGGGACATGTTGGAGTTACGTAAGTCTGCAGCCTGCAGGTGGTGGCCTGATGGGGAGGAGACACACACACACTCAGCCAATCCAGAGCAACACACTCCATTCATCCCCTGTCTCTGCTGTTATTATTGATATTAAAGATGATTAATGTGTCGTTTTAAAGCAGAATCATGAAAACAGGAAGGAAGCTGAGGCCTTAGAGGATCGTGATGTTTCCTGCTGTCATGTCCAACACGTCGTTTTCAATAAAGATCATCAGGTTGAATATTATTTACTCCAGAAAATAGAGGAATGTGTTTATTTGTACTTCCTGTAATTAGCTTGTTTATGTAGTAGCATCATTGATGGATTAGCTCGATGTTCTGAACGACGCAGCAGCGGAGACGCGGTGGTTTCATCCGGAATAAGAAGGTTCGTGGATCTCACCTGGTTCCGGTCTGAGTTCAGCGACACGAGCAGAGACGAGCAGCGGAGGAGGGTGAAGGTCTGAGCGGTGCCAACCGGAGAACTGAGCCCGGAGAGGAGACGCCTTCCTCCCGGTCCCACTCACTTCCGCCTCCAGGCTTCACCCACAAGGACACAGGGCCAATCAGAGAGGAGGAGGACGTGTCTGCAGCCAATCAGATAAAACCACGAAGAGGAGAGAGGGAGGGGTTTGGCTGGGCGGGGTCTGTCAAAACTGATCATTTATTAAACTTTTAAAAAATACATTTACCTTTTCTTGTTCACAATATCTTAAATATGTGTTGGTTTTAATTTAAATTTCTTTAAAGATTTTATTAGTGGAAATACTTTTTCAAAATGTTCTGTTTCTTTGGGATTTTTTCATAGTTTAAATCAACAAATGAAATCAAATAAACATAACAATTGAAAACTAAAATAGAGAGACAAGAAAGTAAGTAAGTAAGTAAGTAAAATTTATTTATAGAGCACATTTAAATACAGCATAACTGACCAAAGTGCTGTACAATGACAATAAAAGGCAAATAATACAATATAACAATACAAATTGACAATAAGTACTAAAAACCAATACAAAGTGCAATAACATTCAATAACATTCAATAACAGGAGGCGAACAGTTAGGGGGAAAGGAAGGCCAGGGAGTAAAAGTGGGTTTTTAGCCTAGATTTGAAGGCAGAAATGGAGGGGGCGGATCTAATGTTCTGAGGGAGCTGGTTCCACAGACGTGGAGCGGCGACAGCAAAGGCCCTGTCACCTTTCTGCTTGAGCCGTGAGCGTGGCACGTGCAGAAAACCTTTGCTAGAGGATCTGAGGGACCTTTGGACTGACTGGGGCTGTACAAGGTCAGTGATGTAGGCTGGGGCCAGCCCATTGAGTGCCTTAAAAACAAATAATAAAACTTTAAACTGTATCCTAAAAAGAATGGGGAGCCAGTGCAAGGAGGCCAGAATGGGGGTGATGTCCTCACGCCTCTTGGTGCCAGTTAAAAGACGTGCAGCTGCATTTTGAACCAGCTGTAGACGTCTGAGTGAGGATTGGGGGAGGCCGAGGTAGAGGGAATTGCAATAGTCCAGCCGTGATGTAATAAAGGCATGGATTACTATCTCCAGGTCTTGATGATATAGGAAGGTTTTGAGGCGGGAAATCACTCTAAGTTGGTAGAAACTAGTTTTGACCACATTACTAATCTGTTTGTCAAAACAGAGTTCAGAGTCGAGGATGACACCCAGGTTTCTGGCGTAGGGTGTGACAAATGGAGTGAGGTAACCTAAATTATTTAGAGTAGTGCATCTTGCCTTGGGGGGGCCAAAAATGATGACTTCTGTCTTGTCACAATTTAACTGGAGGAAGTTGTTGGCCATCCAGTTTCTGATATCTTCAAGACAGACCAGGAGAGATTGGATGGAGTCCCTAGATTTTAATGGCAGGTACAGCTGTGAATCATCTGCATAGAGGTGAAAAGAGATGTTATGCTTTCTTATAATGTCACCGTACAGTAAATAATAAATAACATGAAATAATAAATAAAAAAACAAATAAGGGTAAATGGTCCATGATGTAAAACGAGGAAATGTTAAATAAATGACATAGGGCATTCAAATCTGTTTATCACATGAAGTTAAATTCCTTTACGAAAGCTCAAACTTTTATGTTTGACTGTTTCACCTGAATTGCGACAGTTTCCCTTAGATTACTGAAACAGCGCCCCCTAGAAATGCCTTCTGCAGTAAACAGAGAGCGCGTGTGGAGTTGGAGGGTACTGCACCGCTGCAGAAGATAAGATAAGATCAAACTTTATTGATCCTCACACCGCGGAAAGGAAACACGTCAGAGGAAGAGCAGGTGGTGAACCGAGATGACGTCACTGATGAAGTGAAGCGTCAGTGACGGTAAAGAGAAACAAGTGATCATCAAGAGAAGTTTGTCTTCTGATCCGAGACAGAACAGAGTCAGTGTCAGGGTTCTTACTGATGTTTGTTTCTCTGAGGAGCGAGTTCCTGGATTAGAAGCTGCTGCTTAGTGAAATAACATGGAGATAGGTCTGGAGAACATGTGGACAGAAGAACCTATGAGCTGGAGAACATGTGGTCTGGAGAACATGTGGTCTGGAGAAGCTGTAGTCTGGAGAACATGTCGACAGAAGAACCTATAACTAGAAAACATGTGGACAGAAGAACCTATGAGCTGGAGAACATGTGGACAGAATCACCTGTGGTCTTGAGAACCTTTGGTCTGGAGAAGCTCTTGGCCTCTGAGAAGTTCTGTGTCACGTATCCATTGAAAAGTTGTGGAGCTGAGACCAGGTGAGTCAAACACAAGGATCCTCTCTGCTCTGTGTTGTGTGTTGTTGCTCTTCGTGTCATCTTGTTTGTAGCTCATGTTGTTGTTGTTGTTGTTGTTGTTTGTGTTCAGGTCTTGTGTCTTCTTTGCTCTTCTGTAAAGTTGTGCTGAAACTCATTAGCTTTAGCTTCCTTTGGGTTGTCGAGGCACCTGCTAGATGAGAGGAAGCACGTGGATCTAATCCACATATCTACACTGAAGTACACAATCTGTCAGTAAGTATTGTGTAGTGTGTAATACTCAGCCTGTTGTGTTTGGATGAGGTAACAGACTTTGCAGAGCAGCCTTCATAAGCTTTAATATGAAAACATACATAAGAGGTTTGTCTCTGACACGTGATGTGTTTGGTTTCAATGTGAAACTGTTGTTGTTGTTGACTTGTCATCTTGTGGTCGGAGGAAACAAAGTGAAACTGCATGAAACCACATGTTTTACTATTTTAAAATATTCTGTTTAAAATCTAAAAGCATGAATATTTAATTATAACCAGAGTTGCATGTCACATTTTGAGCTTTTTTAAAGGAGGAAGCAATAACCATTGGTCTAAAGATCAAATTATCTTCTGCATCTTATTCAAGATGTTGTGACACCAGTTATAAAAATATAATCCTGTGAAGAATCTCTGCAGGGGAACATCAGAGCAGCAAAACTTAAACAAGTAATAAAAGACATAATAATGATGATGATAATGATACAGAGCACAATAGAAATGTATTAACAAAATGAATACAGCACTTAACTGAGATTGCTCGGTACAACGTCATAAATTATTAATAGTAGATTATATATGCATGGTATTTATACAGTTTGATGCACTTGAGGTGAAATCTATTTCCTCTCCTGATGGTGTGAGTCCGTTTATCAAATCATTTCATGTCCAAACCTGCTTCTGTTCTCAACCCATTCCCACTTCTTTCATTTTATTTAAACCCTGAATCTGTTTAGTCTTGTTAGACTTATTAATACAATAAGATGTGAGAAAATAAGAAATGATAATTCACCATGATTAGCCCATCTCTTCTCACAGGCTGTAGATCATCCAGAACTTACTGCTGGAATAAAGCTGCACGGCCCCAGGGTTGTGTCTCTGTGGCCATTAGAAGGTTTTAGTTTATGAATATGATGGAATTGACACATCAAATTAACAACCTTATGTCAGCCCAGTTCAAATCAGTAAGATTATTGATCTTATAACTAAACATCCTCAGATCTGCAGCCTTCAGGAAAACATTAAAACAGACAAGATTTTAATATGAGCTCATTCATCTGCATTTGAAATTAAAAATACTTTAAAATGCTGTTCATTTCAACCGAGAAGTCTAATATGTTAACACACATGTACATTATATATACTTTATAGTTTTTAACTTGAACTTGCAGTGTAACACCAATAGATGGCAGCATTTCACTGCGCAGTGAGAAGCGAGTCTCCTGCTGCACGGAGCCATGTGGTCCTGAGGAAACACGAGAGGCAACTCAATGGTTTCCTATATCTATCATTTAAAATCTAAAAAAATAATTAAAGAAAAACCTTCTATTGTTACTTTAATATCATATTTATAATTAAAATGGATGCATCGCAGTGTAACGTGCAGGAAAGTGGATCTTCTTTGTTCTCTAAGCAGTGATTTTAAAAAACACGCTGGTTTAGTGTCATGCAAACATCAGTGAAAGGAGCCCCCCCACCCCCCTCCCGTCCCTTGTCATCAGGAACATAAACTGTAAAGACCCGGTTTGTTTCTTTATTATCTCAGTGAGCAGCAGACACAGCTTCTCTTTGTCTCGCACCTCCACTTTGAAGCAGGACCTCGGCGTCATGTGACTGCATCTGCTCTCAGTTGTGGCAAGATAACCACGCAACGAGAGAGAGAGAGAGGTGGGGGGGGGGGGGGAGAGAGAGAGAGGTGGGGGGAGAGGGAGAGAGACAGAGAGAGAGAGAGGTGGGGGGAGAGACAGAGAGAGAGAGAAGAGAGAGAGGGAGCTGAGGAGGAGCTTGCTGGTATAAGATTGACTCCACGCACCATCAGCACCAAACTTGCCTCCATCCATCCTCCCTGGCGCACTCGCTCTTTTCCACCGCGCTCCGTCCTTTTCCACCCCTGCTCTGGTTCTCTCCTCCGCCGGTAGGTGCTCAGGTGCATCCCGCGGGTTCACACGCGCTCTCCGCTGAGTTGATTATGGTCACAACCCCCGCGGTGCCAAGGTGGAGCCACCGCGCGTATCTCGGATCGGTGCGCTCCTCCAGGGGCTGGGATGCGCACCGGGCACCTCTCGCTTCCTGCCGGGTTTCGGGTCTGACCAGGAGTCTGGCCCGGGGCGCCGCGCCAGGAGGAGCCAGTCCACCCGGAGCAGGATGCCGGTGATGAGAGGGCTGCTGGCCCCGCAGAACACCTTCCTGGACACCATCGCCACCCGCTTCGATGGCACCCGTGAGTACCCAGAGCTTTGTACCTGGTCCAGACCTGCACCTCATGTTCACTTCAAAGAGGCTGCACTGTGTTGAACATGTCCACCACATAGATCCACGTGTCAACTTGTAACATGAGGAGTTTTCTCTTGGGTGAAACTTTCAAACTTGTAACTACTTCCACCTTTCCACTCTGCCTGACAGAAGGATTCAGTGATGTGAATCTCAGGCTGTGATTTCTGAGAAGATGTGATCTGCAGGACATAGTTTCACGTATTCATTAGAACAAAACACATTTTGATTTCACCAGTGTTCAACCTGAAAGTTTTACGAATGCACATGGAAGCCTGCAGGTGCACGAACAGCCCTGTGTCAGTGTTGTGTTGTTTTCTTCTGGTTGTTTGCAGCTTCATGCATTAAGGTTGTTCTTGCCCGGCTGGTTGTGGTTCTATGATTCAGGCGACGGTCACTTCCATCATGTCTCTATCGTCTCTGCACGTGTGTCCAGGCTTCACTGTCCTCCAGCCTCCACGGCTCTGACTCCAACCTGTTTAATCTGCTCACTATCATCACACAGCAGCTGAGGTGATGCTGGAGAGAGGGATGCATGTATTGACCCTTTATCTTTTCTCCTTCTCTGGCGCGGGTGTCTTGTGAACAGATGCGATGAGCAGCCCGTGTGTGTTCGGGCCCCTGCTGGTTAGGTGGGCGGGCGAGAAAGGCTTGTGTGGCGTGTTTGTGTTTCCTTCTGCGTGGATCACTCAGGTCGATGGGAGTTTGTGAGTCTGTCTTTGCGTGAGGGGCCGAGCAAGTGTCGCCCCGAAACCTGTGACATGTAACAGCAGGACAGAAGAAACGATTATCTGACCACGCAGCAGGCAAGTGGCTCAAAGGCACATCCAGAGCTCCCTTCTCTTGTTCTCCCTCCTCCTCTTGTTTCCTCTCTCCTCTCTCCTCTCTCCTCTCTCCTCTCTGCGAAGCACAGAAGTGAGTTGTTGGCTTTGTCTCCGAGGCTTCTGGGAATCTGCTGTGAGGATGAGAAGCAAAGAGAAAAGACCAACGACTCCTCAGTGCTGTCTTGTCCTTTGTCTTCACCCTCTCTGCTGCTCTGTGGCACATGACAGAGTCGCTGCAGACCCACAAATACTTCAGGTCTCAAACACTGTAATCATAGATTGTTCTGCATTATTCAGAGGAGACGCTGCGTGCGCACAAACGCACACAACCTTCCTATAAGCTGACACACAAGTCAAACAACGAGATGGAGCTGATGCCCTTCTCCTCCACATGTTCTGTAGATTAGCCCTCGCGGCTCCATCACAGGACTTGACGAGGTGCAGATAATTACACGTCTCCAGCCGTGCATGTGCAGTCTTTGTAATTAACTGGCATGGATGTCAAGAATTCATTGTGGCCTTTCTGCCTGTCAGAGGGGGGCGGGGGTGTTGAGATGAACGGCTGTGGGGGTGGGGAGGCTGGGAGTGCGAGATGCAAGAGTGTGTGTGTGTCACCGCCCTGGTGGGAGGAAAGGGTATTTCAGGACATCTAAATATAAATGGATTACAGGGCTCGCTCTGACAAACTAACGATGTGACTTCAGTTCCTCGTTAATTCAAAGAGGAGTCAGGAGAAGGACGGTGTCTTTGTGTTTCCTGTTGTGTGTGTCTGAGGCTCTTTGTTGTGTTGACAATCGAATGGGAATCACCATCACTTTAAAGAGCCACTCGTCTCTGGCAGGAGTCGACCTGAGAACTCATTCAGTTTGTGCAGCTGCTCCATTGTTCACTCGTCTCAGGACTGAACTTTTACTAGACGAGGAAAAAAGCTGTTTTTTAAAAAACAAACAGATGTTTGGAAACAATGGTGTCGACTCACCGCCTCCTGCTGATTGGATCTTTTCTGTCCCTTTTCCAATCAGCCTTCTCTGATTCGTCAGCCGTCATTATTATCAAGTGTTACTGACCCTGTATTTTACAATGATGCAACTGTTAACATGGAGGAGACGAGCTGTTATCTGTGTTATCTGTGACATGTGTGAATGTGATATGAGCTCTGAGGCGTGTTGGTAGAATCTGCGATGAGAACAGTTGTTGGTTCGAGTCCTTATCGTCCTTTATTGATTGGAACAGAGCCAATCTGAAACATAACAAACTCATCAGTTCAACATCAAACGCACATCTGGTGTGACTGTGCGGCACAGTTGTGCGTCATGTGGATCATTTCTCTGCGTTTGACTCAGGATGTGATGCTGTCATTCAGACTGATACACATGGCACATGAGCTCCAACGTTAAAGCCACAGCACTTGACCTTGACCCACACTCACACACATACACACACACACAGTCGCACACACCTTAATAAGGAGCCGAAGTGCTGCAACACACTGCAGTTATACATCACAGCTTCTGAATCACAAACTGTGAGGAAGGTTATTATTTATAGAATCCTCTCATGACGAATATCGTAGCCAACACCTCAGACGCTCATGAGGAAAGATAACATGCACACGTGTACACACACACACACACACACACACACACACACACACACACACACATGCACCTTTTATAAACATGAGATCTGTCATGACAGAGCACCCTGTGAATTTGTGTTTATTTATTTTCATCCTGTAATCAGCACGCTCCTGCAGAGTTCTCATCTAAACCATAATTTAGAATTTGTTCATATTAGAGGATGACAGTCTGGAGGAAGCTGTGGAGCGACAGAGAGACTGAGTTCTCTGAAGACTCAGCGTCGACCTCAGGCTCCGTTCAATCAACGCTCATCTGCTGCTCTGCTCCCAGAGCAGCAGCAGCTGGGTGGGACTGCACCAGGCAATTGGTCCTATTAATTGAGTGGGTCTTGGCTTGGTCCTAATCAGGTTAGGACCTGCGCCCTGCTCTTAACGAGGACATGTGCAGACCAGCGCCCTGCATGTGCTTCCACTGACTCTGGATCTGCTCCCCCCCCCCCGTCCTGCCAATAGCTGAGATTTAGCTGCAACAAAAGGAGAATTAACATTGTTATGTATTTTCAGTGAGGTTGAGTTGTGTTCTTTGCATAAAGCAACAACATTTTAGATTTTATTTGTGTAAAATTGAAATACAATCCAGTTTTGCATGAACCTGGTTGTGTCAAACTCAGTGAATCTCTCACATCCTGTTTTCCAAATCAGAATCAAATCATATCTTCTGGGAAACTGATTAATTTGATCCTAATTAAACCACATTTATTAAAGAATCCTGGTGTGTTGCAGTAAATGAATCAGCAGCGAAGCAACAACCGTGTTGTTTGGTTCGATAATGAGCTTAATTCCATAAAACAAAATGCAGAAACGTCGTTCACGTCTTACGAGGATACAAATCTGATTTCATTTTCTCCTTTTCACGATCGCTCATCTCCATCTTCGTCTTATCTCCTGACACTGACTTCATCTCAAAGCCCATTTGCTCCAGTCGCAGAGAAATAGGCTTTGTGACACTGTGTCTCTCTAACTGTCAAATTATCTGACATGTCTTCTCCTCCCTTCATCTGCTGCTGCCGCTTCCTGTCGTTCATTAGCCGCCTCCCACCTCTCCTCTTGTTATTCACGTCATTCGCTGGATGTGTGTCGGTGGGAGAATCAGTGGACGTGGCCCCGAGCTGCAGCGAGGACGACTGTCACCACTTTCCTGTGCCCTGTGTTTGTGTGTCTGTGTGCGTCTGTGTGTGTATGTTTGACAGCACGGATAAGCGGTGCAGCATTGTGGCGTCTCGGGTGTGTGTGTCTCCAGAGGCGCTTTGTGTTGAAGCTCCCTGGTGGCTCCTTGTCAGGCAGCAGCAGATGTGATGATCGGCCTGATAATGAAGCCGGGCTCCGTCACCACGTTCATCATCTTCACTGAGCAGCGAACACAAAGTGAAGCTGGACTGTTAGTTTCTCACAGTTGTGTCTCTATTGTGTTAGACTAAAGTGATTGATGCATTTTAAATTCAAACAGAGAACACTGGTTGAGCAGCATATTAAAGTTTAAATATTGCATCCCTCATACGTCCTAAAGCAACGCTCATAAAATTCAAAATTCAACCAGATGATGTTCAAAGGGTTTGTTCACATTCACATTGTCTGAGAACCAGAAATATTTATATACAATTCTGTGTCAATTGTTTCTCTCAGAACCAAAAGTCAGTGAATCATCCAAAAACATTTGGATCTATCCTCTGGAAACCATGAATATAAAAATATATTAGATTATTAGAATCCATCCCACAGGGGAGATATTCCAGCTTGGACCAAAGTGGTGGACTGACAATAATAAGCTAGAGTCGTGTAAGTGATCAGTATGAAACTGTCCATACAGCTTGTATATCAAATGAATCTGATTTCACAAAAGGAGAAGAAAGTCTTCCACGTGTTCAAATGTATAATTTATCATTTTGAGTCTTTTACATTCACGCGTCCTCGAGGACAGATCAGTGGAGAGCTGCTGAGTTGAGGGTGAAGGTCTTTGGTGTGAAGCCTCTGACACACGGAGGCCGAGGGAGGATGAGATGTAGGAAGAACAAGACGCTGGTGGTAGAATAAAGATGGAACATTACAGAAGCTGCCCCTCGATGGTGCCTGTGAGATGAGCTGCAGGTGATGGAGGCAGAATCAGGAGTCAGCTGATTGAATGGAGACGGGGGGGCAGAGCGACCTGGATACCTCAGCGTTGGAAATGAAGGGAAAAGGTAATTTCGATGAAAGTGTAGGAAAATTGAAGATCTTCATTTTCATCATACTCTGGTACAAAGAGGCTTCTCTCTCCAAGCCACATCTATTTATAGGTGTAAAAAATACATAGAAATGTAGCTTGAAAACAACTGTAGCAGCAGCTTTAGCATAATGAGTATATACAGAAGGTTTAAAGTCATATTGATAGGAGGAAAAACTGTATTATCAAAAGGTGCAAAACCAGAATGAATGATCTTCATCACACTGGCAACATGTGGCCTCTGATGTAAATGAATTCCCATTAACGACTGGGATTCTTTCAGTGGAACAAAACAACCGCTTGAAAATGGAATAATACATTTCTTTCTAGGTCAACGATGATAAACAATCATATGAATTTAAACAAAGGGTTAATTAAGACAGTTTATGTCGTTAACCAGTGTGAAGTGTGTTGGTGCTGTAGCTCAGCCTCTTATCACCAGTGAGGCAGAGCAGCAGAAAGACGGGGGAGGACTCCATGATGGGAAAGGAAGAGGGGATGGGCGGGTAATGGTTTGGGAGGGGGGGGTAATGAAGGGGTGTGGTAACAGCAGATGTGATCAAAATGCAAAACAGGAAGATGAAGAGGACGGATTGGGTTTTTATTCTTATAGCACCGAGAATTCAGAAAATATTCAGACGATCCCACCAGTTGTGATGGACTCTGTTTTTTAACTTTACATAACTTTAACATTCACACAACAACCTTTACAACACACTGGAGGAGAGACACCACCTCCTGTGTCTCCTGCTCAGCCTCCTCTTTGATGGAGGGAGGTGCCATGTTGGTTTCGTGACCTCGAGCGTGACCTCGTTCCTCTGCTGCTGGTTCACTAACTCCACTCTTCAGCCTCTGGGAGACACACACCCAGCTGCAGGACTCCACTGGAGACCTGCTCTGCTCGGCCTCGATAACACGTCTCCTGCCGCTGATCCTGGACGATGTGTAATGAGAGCTGGTCCGTTAGGTGTGTGGTGTCGGACCGGGAGGAGAATCAACCACAGCGTTAATCAGACGAGCTCTGAAGCACATTCATCATCACGAGAGCTCCTGGGACCAGAGAGCTCGGCTTTGAGAAGAGCTCGCTTCATTATTTCTGAATTTAACAGTGTCCATTTTGCACTTACACTTCACCCTCAGTCACATGATGATGAAGATGATAATCAATGATGAGAGAACTCGCTTACTCAATTAGATTTTTAACAGATGGATAATTTCCACTATTCAGTGAAAAGCTCCCGGAACTGAGATCTACACAAAGATTCTACACACAAAGAAACACTACAAACACACACAGACACACACACACACACACACACACACACACACACAGTCGGCTGCATTTTCTGACAGCAGTGAGTGACTTGAAATCCATATCTCCCCAAACTCCAGAACCCAACTCATCCATTATTTACAGCTGCTGTTGAAACTGGAAGTTTTCTCCGTCCAGCTGCTTGTTGCTGCGGCTGCAGGTGAATCTATGAAACACTTTCTCCTTCAAGCTGTTTATACAAAAGCTAAACATCTACAGCAGATCTGTGATCAGCGGCTCGATTAGGTTCCGATGCAAAGTGATTTAAATGGAGGTTACGCTGCATTGTGAGTCTACGGCTGTGGTTCATGGCACAACTGCCTCAGATGCATAATGTCCCAGAAACGTCCCTTACCTCCATCATCGATCTGTGAGTTAGAGTTTCACTTGTTTTTACCTCAGCCTCTAATTCTTTCACTCCTTCACAGCACAATCTGACCTGCTGGGGTCGATCAGTACAGATCATTGATCAACTGCATCCTTTAACAATACATATTCATAATTTATAATACACATTTTGCATGTGCAGGTTCACGAGGAGGTAAACAGTCAACCTGGTTCAGCTGTCGTCAGCTCTCCTGCAGTAACTCTCACAACCTGTTGCTACACATGGATCAGACCAACCACACCAAGGCAATTTCCTGTATGTGCAAATATACATGGCAATAAAAATAATTCTGATTCTGATGAAATCAACGTGCTCTGTCGAGGAGCAGCAGAGAGAGGAGGTGGATCCAGATAACCTTTCTGCTGTGAGTGTCCGGGCTCTGCTGGAGAGCCTCTTGAAAAGCTCCAGAGGAAAAGGTGTCAACGTGTCAAGTTGAATTTTGTTCTCTTTTCTCCACCTCATTGAAGTTAGTGTGTGGTTTCTTCTTTAAGACCCAGAGACGAGTGATGGAGCAGCCGTTGTTTTTACTTCAGCGATGTCAGAGTGTTATTGGAGCAGTTTTTCCGTTGTAGCCGTGAGGAGGACGCGGCGCTGCCACGTGAACGATCGGCTGAGGGAAGCAGGAACAGGTCGAGGTGCAGCCGGAGATAGAAATAGAATCCAAAGCAGGAGGTCAATGAAGATGTCACCGTGTGCGGAGGAAATGATGGAGGCATAAGACATGAGTGTGCAGCAGGAGGAGGAGGAGGAGGGAGCCAGGGACTTTAATGGCAGTAAATGAAAGTGATGAAGCCAGAGTGACGGGGGGGCACATCAGAGCGCTCGCTCTGAACTAATACGTTCAAATAGGAAGCAGATGAATCCAGGCTGCGGCCTCATTAAGCTCGGACTCGCCAGCGCCTCGTGGAAAGGGCAGAATCATTTATGTGAACCGGGTCTCGGCCGAATAACACAAATGAAACAAATAGATGCAGAAACTAAAATGTCTTGTTTTGATCGGGGTCACTCTGGTGGATTTCATGAAAAGGTTTCCATAAGCATTCATTTGGCTAATTTTTAATTCTTATAATTTCTTTAGAGTGAATCCGATCTCCCTGATTCTCGTTTCTTCAAACCACAAATTAAAAGCAAACGCTCATCCAGCGTCTTCTGAACCTCACAGCGAACACTAAGCTCTGCCTCCAGCGACAGTGACTAATTCCTCCTTCCACCGTTATGTGCTCTTAAACTCTGGCCTCCATCCATATTGTAATCTCCTCATTTCAACCTCGGAGTCAAAGTGGCAGCATCAGGCGGGGGAGCAGATGCAGGCGGCTGCTTTGAACTCGATGCCAAACGCTGTATGATGTGTGAGTCACGGCGCCACCAACCTGCACGGATCAGAGGGCGTCTTCTGATGAGCTGCAAACCCATGGTGTACAGTGGATGTGACGCGTGACACAGTTAGGAAGAGGGAGTCGTAAAGACACTAAAGACCGGAGATCAGTTTTAGGTTTGTGAATCGTCTTGTTCGGGATCATTTCTCTGCAAAGCACCAAAGTTCATGCTGCTCTGATGGGAGAGGCTGTGGATGTAAAGCAGCCTGAAGTCACCAGATGGAGCCTGATTTCCCCGAGGGCGCCCTCCTGTCTCTGGGTTTAAATACGTCCTGCAGGCGAACACAGAGAACACATATGGATGTACAGCTCTTATAAAGCCACGGGGTATTATTCTGTCAAAGATGCAAAAGAGCAGAGGAAGTCAAGAGGAGGCCGATGAAGGAAGATGTGAGAGAATCAGGACGATCAGGGTCTCAGTCCATGAAGAACAGGAATCTGACACTCGCTCCTTCTCCCTCTAGATGTTTCATCGACAGCATCATTCGTCTGATATTATGTCACAAACTAAATCTCTGGTTCTGCAGCTGAGATCTGAAGACGTGGATTCACACGTCGGCACAAACAGGTGCTTGTCAATGAATCACTAAATATCAGAAACTGACTCAGCAGAAAAACAAACTGTAGAAGCAACATGATGACGTGATCGTCTCAGGATGGAGTCAAAGGATGAAATGTCGTTAAAAGAAAAAGGAAATATGTGATATATAAAGAGGAATAAAATAAAAGAATACATTAATAGATACAAATGGAAATATAGTTATATAAAAACTTTCTAAAAATGGTTATTTCAACTATTTTGCATTTATTCATGTATTTCTATGTATAGTTTTAGATTCTCAAATTAAGTATTAACCTTTTATATATATTCTTAACTTTTAAAACTTATTCATTATTCATATCCCTTTTGTTTACCATATTGCTTTTGCTTTTCCTAATAAATTCTATTCGACGCACTATTGAAAATAAACATTTAGTCTCGAGCCACCATGAGGTCGACATTTGCACTTTTTATATTTGTCTGATGGTGAATTGAAACTTCAAGTTGTACTTTGAGTTTTGATTTATGTCCAATAGAAATATTTTGAGATGTTCTATCTTTGCTCCCTCATGCAGTGAGACCTCAACACTGTCCTCAGGCAGCATGTGTGATATGAACTCATGTCCGTCCAGATGAAGTCATGAATTCAGATCTTCAGGCGACAGTAACATGCACAGAGCGACTCTGTCACGTTGAGATGAGGGGAATTAAAGAAGTTTAGCATCTGTGTGTGAGGAGAGTGAAAGGTGGAGCAGCTGGAATCTCTTCAGTCACTCAGACGGACTCTGACTGAGACCAGGGACCTAAACAGGACGTGGCAGCGAGCGCCTGGGGACGGGCGTCTCCAACCCACTCGCTGAGGACGCTCTGGACACAGAGCGGCCGTCCAGTCGCTGGAGTGAAACCCCCAGAGCAGCTTTTCACTCCCAGTTCTCTGTAATATGCTCCTGCTCATTCACATTCATGTCTGTTTGTTTGTTTAGTGATTGGTAGATGACCATTATATTGCATCGTTAGCTGCGCGGCTCCTCGCCAGTTTGCCATCGCTTCCTGCTTTTGTTTAATTCTGGCAAATATTGACTGTGGGCAAAGTGCCGGGGCCCGACTCTCGTTTCCAATATCAAAAGGCCAATAAAGAAAACCACCGCGGCTTTCTAAGGCCGGGCTCCGGGAGAGAGGCAGCTGGGAGAAAAGCTCTGGATGCACCTGTTACCAGACAGATTGGTTCTACTCCGATTTACTGGTGTTGGTGTTTATGAGCCGGGTTTAATTTCTTGTTTCATTTCTCTCTCTCTCTCTCTCTGAGGTTTTGTCGCTCAGGCTGCATCACATGTTCCCACGCTGTTCAATTATGAAAGACCAAACAACACGAGCGGCATCGTTAGCCTGCATATGTTCACTTCCCTCTGAAGACGGAGAGGGATTAAAGCTGCAGATCAATAAACGGCTCTGCTCTGGTCAAACACCGGTAATCCCTCAGCTGGGACGTGTTGGAGCCATGACAGTTTAAAAAACATTCACCCAGTAACACACACATTTACCCGATAACACACACATTCACCCAGTAACACACACATTCACCCACTAACACACACATTAGCCCACTAACACACACATTCACCCAGTAACACACACATTCATCCACTAACACACTCATTCACCCACTAACACACACATTCACCCAGTAACACACACATTCACCCACTAACACACACATTAGCCCACTAACACACACATTCACCCTCTAACACACACATTCACCCAGTAACACACACATTCACCCACTAACACACACATTAGCCCACTAACACACACATTCACCCAGTAACACACACATTCACCCACTAACACACACATTCACCCAGTAACACACACATTCATCCACTAACACACTCATTCACCCACTAACACACTCATTCACCCAGTAACACACACATTCACCCACTAACACACACATTAGCCCACTAACACACACATTCACCCAGTAACACACACATTCATCCACTAACACACTCATTCACCCACTAACACACACATTCACCCTCTAACACACACATTCACCCACTAACACACACATTCACCCACTAACACACACATTCACCCACTAACACACACATTCACCCTCTAACACACACATTCACCCACTAACACACACATCCACCCAGTAACACACACATTCACCCACTAACACACACATTCACCCACTAACACACACATTCACCCACTAACACACATATTCACCCACTAACACACACATTCACCCACTAACACACACATTCACCCACTAACACACACATTCACCCTCTAACACACACATTCACCCACTAACAAACACATTCACCCACTAACAAACACATTCACCCACTAACACACACATTCACCCACTAACACACACATTCACCCACTAACACACACATTCACCCACTAACACACACATTCACCCACTGACACACACATTCACCCACTGACACACACATTCACCCTCTAACACACACATTCACCCACTAACACACACATTCACCCACTAACACACACATTCACCCTCTAACACACACATTCACCCACTAACAAACACATTCACCCACTAACACACACATTCACCCACTAACACACACATTCACCCACTGACACACACATTCACCCACTGACACACACATTCACCCTCTAACACACACATTCACCCACTAACACACACATTCACCCACTAACACACATTCACCCACTAACACAGACATTCACCCAGTAACACACACATTCACCCACTAACACACACATTCACCCAGTAACACACACATTCACCCACTAACACTCATTCACCCACTAACACACTCATTCACCCACTAACACACACATTAGCCCACTAACACACTCATTCACCCACTAACACACACATTCACCCACTAACACACACATTAGCCCACTAACACACTCATTCACCCACTAACACACACATTCATCCACTGACACACACATTCACCCACTAACACACACATTCACCCACTGACACACACATTCACCCTCTAACACACACATTCACCCACTAACACACACATTCACCCACTAACACACACATTCACCCACTAACACACACATTCACCCAGTAACACACACATCCACCCACTGACACACACATTCACCCACTGACACACACATTCACCCACTGACACACACATTCACCCACTGACACACACATTCACCCACTGACACACACATTCACCCTCTAACACACACATTCACCCACTAACACACACATTCACCCACTAACACACATTCACCCACTAACACACACATTCACCCACTAACACACACATTCACCCAGTAACACACACATTCACCCACTAACACACACATTAGCCCACTAACACACACATTCACCCAGTAACACACACATTCACCCACTAACACACTCATTCACCCACTAACACACACATTCACCCTCTAACACACACATTCACCCACTAACACACACATTCACCCTCTAACACACACATTCACCCACTAACACACACATTCACCTACTAACACACACATTCACCCACTAACACACACATTCACCCACTGACACACACATTCACCCACTGACACACACATTCACCCACTAACACACTCATTCAACCACTAACACAACCATTCACCCACTAACACACACATTCACCCACTAACACACACATTCACCCACTAACACACACATTCACCCACTAACACACACATTCACCCAGTAACACACACATTCACCCACTAACACACACATTAGCCCACTAACACACACATTCACCCAGTAACACACACATTCACCCACTAACACACACATTCACCCTCTAACACACACATTCACCCACTAACACACTCATTCACCCACTAACACACACATTCACCCTCTAACACACACATTCACCCACTAACACACACATTCACCCTCTAACACACACATTCACCCACTAACACACACATTCACCTACTAACACACACATTCACCCACTAACACACACATTCACCCACTGACACACACATTCACCCACTGACACACACATTCACCCACTGACACACACATTCACCCACTAACACAACCATTTACCCACTAACACACACATTCACCCACTAACACACACATTCACCCACTAACACACACATTCACCCAGTAACACACACATTCACCCACTAACACACACATTAGCCCACTAACACACACATTCACCCAGTAACACACACATTCACCCACTAACACACTCATTCACCCTCTAACACACACATTCACCCACTGACACACACATTCACCCACTAACACACACATTCACCCACTAACACACACATTCACCCACTAACACACACATTCACCCAGTAACACACACATTCACCCAGTAACACACACATTCACCCACTAACACATCATTCACCCACTAACACACACATTCACCCTCTAACACACACATTCACCCACTAACACACACATCCACCCAGTAACACACACATTCACCCACTAACACACACATTCACCCACTGACATACACATTCACCCACTGACACACACATTCACCCACTAACACACACATTCACCCACTAACACACACATCCACCCACTAACACACTCATTCACCCACTAACACACACATTCAGCCACTAACACACACATTCACCCACTAACACACTCATTCACCCACTAACACACACATTCACCCAGTAACACACACATTCACCCAATAACACACTCATTCACCCACTAACACACACATTCACCCACTAACACACACATTCACCCACTAACACACTCATTCACCCACTAACACACACATTCACCCTCTAACACACACATTCACCCACTAACACACACATTCACCCACTAACACACACATCCACCCACTAACACACACATTCACCCACTAACACACACATTCACCCACTAACACACACATCCACCCACTAACACACACATTCACCCACTAACACACACATTCACCCTCTAACACACACATTAGCCCACTAACACACACATTCACCCACTAACACACACATTCACCCACTGACACACACATTCACCCACTAACACACACATTCACCCACTAACACACACATCCACCCACTAACACACACATTCACCCACTAACACACACATCCACCCACTAACACACACATTCACCCACTAACACACACATTCACCCACTGACACACACATTCACCCACTGACACACACATTCACCCACTAACACACACATTCACCCACTGACACACACATTCACCCACTAACACACACATTCACCCACTAACACACACATTAGTCCACTAACACACACATTCACCCACTAACACACACATTCACCCACTGACACACACATTCACCCACTGACACACACATTCACCCACTGACACACACATTCACCCACTAACACACACATTCACCCACTAACACACACATTCACCCACTAACACACACATTCATCCACTGACACACACATTCACCCACTGACACACACATCCACCCACTGACACACACATTCACCCACTAACACACACATTCACCCTCTAACACACACATTCACCCACTAACACACACATCCACCCACTAACACACACATTCACCCACTAACACACTCATTCACCCACTAACACACACATCCACCCACTAACACACTCATTCACCCACTAACACACACATTCACCCTCTAACACACACATTCACCCACTAACACACACATTCACCCTCTAACACACACATCCACCCACTAACACACACATTCACCCACTAACACACACATTCACCCTCTAACACACACATCCACCCACTAACACACACATTCACCCACTAACAAACACATTCACCCACTAACACACACATTCACCCACTAACACACACATTCACCCTCTAACACACACATCCACCCACTAACACACACATTCACCCACTAACACACACATTCACCCTCTAACACACACATCCACCCACTAA
Organism: Pleuronectes platessa; assembly: GCF_947347685.1. Lineage (NCBI taxonomy): Eukaryota > Metazoa > Chordata > Actinopteri > Pleuronectiformes > Pleuronectidae > Pleuronectes > Pleuronectes platessa. The sequence continues at coordinate 24,115,359 of NC_070639.1, read as the reverse complement.
CACACACATTCACCCACTAACAAACACATTCACCCACTAACAAACACATTCACCCACTAACACACACATTCACCCTCTAACACACACATTCACCCTCTAACACACACATTCACCCACTAACACACACATTCACCCTCTAACACACACATCCACCCACTAACACACACATCCACCCACTAACACACACATTCACCCACTTACACACACATTCACCCACTGACACACACATTCACCCACTGACACACACATCCACCCACTAACACACACATTCACCCACTAACAAACACATTCACCCACTAACACACACATTCACCCTCTAACACACACATTCACCCACTTACACACACATTCACCCACTGACACACACATTCACCCACTGACACACACATCCACCCACTAACACACACATTCACCCACTAACAAACACATTCACCCACTAACACACACATCCACCCACTTACACACACATTCACCCACTGACACACACAGTCACCCACTGACACACACATTCACCCACTAACACACACATTCACCCACTAACACACACATTCACCCACTAACACACACATTCACCCACTGACACACACATTCACCCACTAACACACACATTCACCCACTGACACACACATTCACCCACTAACACACACATTCACCCACTAACACACACATTCACCCACTAACACACACATTCACCCACTAACACACACATTCACCCACTAACACACACATTCACCCACTAACACACACATTAACCCACTAACACACACATTCAGATATTCTATCGCTGTCACTCAAAACCCTGCGCTTGCACTCTAATGTTCCCTCATGGTGTTTCCTGCTCTCCAGCTTCAGCTCTTCTCTCTTTCAAGCTGCTTCTTTGCTTATGGATTTTTATTGGTGCAACAGGTTTGCAGCCAATAGAAAGTCAGGTGTTGTGTTGTTGGAAGAAATTACTCCGTCTTAATTTTGATAACTTTTGCTGCTGGTACTTTTCCATACGTGTGCAGAAGCAGAAGAGCTGAAGCTGAGCTGGTCAAGTGCTCACGAGCTGTTTGAGCTCAAGAGCAAAGACCACGCTCCTGAATAAAATCTGCCAAAAAATCGACACATTATTCGAGGATATTATTCCTTTGTGTGAGCAGAATACTTTATTTAAATGTATATTAGTATTCGCAGAGCGGTTTGAGAATAGAGCTGAGCAGATCTGTATTTCATTCCCTCGTCTGCTGCTCTGTCGGCTGCAGAGGAACAGTGACTGAGTGTGTAGAGCAACGCTGCAGCTCTTCACTGTCAAACTAATTGGTTGTACGTGTGAATCCAGCCTCATTTGGGGGCCTTTCTGTGTGTGTGTGTGTGTGTCTGTGTGCAGGTGTGTGTATCGGATGTGTGGCTTCCAGCCCTTTGCATTATTACCACCTTTCTTAATATAGCCTGCGAGAGTCATAAGATTATGCAATAACGGCAGCGTGTCCAATCGACGAGGGAGAGTGTCGTGCGTGATTCTCCCTCGACCGAATTGCTCGAGTGCCTGAGGCGTTGTGCTGCTTCACTCAATCTGATTATGGCCTGATAATTATTAAAATGCCAAACATGATGGTGTGCGAGGAATGTTGTTTTTCTTGCGGTTGGAAATGAGGAGGAAAAAGATCCCTGGCTCTCAGCGACTGGTGATGTCATTTCAGTTTCCTTTTGGCCTCTTGTGCTGCGGATCTGAGGGAAACATCGTCATGGACAAAATATATATAAATGTTTCTGGTGCAGTCAGTGTACGGATTAATCTCTAGTTTCAAATCTCTATATAAAGTCAATGAGATCATAAAGCACCGTGTACATTAGGGGCGTAGATACTGTGTGATTGATGGAGGTGTCAGGAGTTGCCAGGCTCCTGACATGGCGTTGGACAAAATGTCAAACTCGAGGCTTCAAAACATTGAAATCAACGTGTGTAAGAAAATCTGTTACAGCTATGATTTTATTACATAATTAATTAAACCCGCAGAAGAAATCACACTCACTCGATGCCACCAATTCGTCCTTAGTCCATGTCCTGCAGCATCAGTCTCATCCTGGACGCTGAGGACAAACAAACCTGAGGATTAAATGGTTTAAATATAGTTTGAGGATGTTTCTCTGTGGGGGGGGGGGGGGGGTGGATGGAGGGGGAACTCCACCTGATGGAGGTGATTACAGAATCAGGAGTTCCTCAGAGAAGTGGGTCAGTTTGCTGAGGAGAAGCACAACATGACCTGGATGAGAAGAACGTCTCCATCAGAACATCCAGCTGCTCCTGGATGATGATGATAACGTCTGACTGTGAGTTCTGAGAGGAACGAGACAGCCCCCCCCCCCCCCCCCCCCCCCCTGCTGTTTAACAGTGTGGTTGGAGATATTTATCAATAACCACTTATGATTTAGTCTTTTTCCAATATGAAGTCTACTGATGATAATATCTTGTAATATCACAGCTGTTTTTCAAATGTGACTCTGAACTGATTCAGACTAACATGATGTCATCAGGTTAAAATAACCCAGACAATTTGAATCCAACAGTTTAAGGTTTGAATTGATGAAACCATGAACCATAAATAGATATTAATGACGCGTCAATGACAAATACCTTCTCATTTCTCTCACAATCTGTTCGTGAATCATTGCTTGAATCATATTTTTATAGGAAAGTGTTTTATGAAGCAGTAAAGACGAGGCTTGAAGTTTTCACCTTCAACTAAGATTCACTTGTTACCGGCTGTGGTTCACTCTTCATCGTGTGTGTGTGTGTGTGTGTGTGTGTGGGTGTGGGTGTGTGTGTGGGTGGGTGTGGGTGGGTGTGTGTGGGTGTGTGTGGGTGTGTGTGGGTGTGTGTGGGTGGGTTAGGCTTCTAACTTCTGCTCACTCAGCCACAGCGACGTATCTGTCAAATCTATCTTTCACTTTCACTGTTTTTTAATGCAAATGAACTATTACTATAAATAAATATCTCAAATTTGCATTTTTTTGCAGAAGGAAACTGCAAAAGTGTGAAATGTCTTTTTAAAACATTGTGTTTGTCGCAGTGAACCTGTGATTGAACTGTTACAGGTGAAATGATCTGTTAACAGAGTTTCTGACACAGAGAAGAAAACTTTTCAACACTTAGAGAACAAACGGCCGAACAACAAGAAAACAACTGGTTGAAAAAAAAAAGTACATCAATTAAAATGGTTGTAAAAGAGATAAAAGAACAATAATAACTTTGAAGTGAAAGTAAGATCACAAGCTGCTCAGAGGTGAGGGCTTTGAACAGATCAGAGATGGAGCCTGTGGAAAATCAATACAATATTAAAATCAATATTAAAACTAACTGGGAGCCGATGGAATGTCAGTAAAAGTGAAATACCCCAAAAATATATTTAAGTCCTCATGCATCAAAGTCAAACTCTCGACCTGAGCACGGCCTTTCTGAAGCTGTGGTTTAAATGTTGTTGTCTGGACTTGAGAGACAAGTTGTATGAAATATTAAATCCTTCAGTTCTGCTGCTCACATTGATCACATGCGTTTCAACACAATCAAACACTCGACCTGCGCCCGAGACAAACACACAAGAGCTTCAAAGCTCAACCAGTGAGACGGTGAAAGTCAAAATGCTTCAGACATCACACAAGATGCAAGAAGATGAGACGTCATCCGGTGACTTCTGGAAACTTTCTGTGCAGCCTTTGGTCTTCAGCTTCTTTCCTTTGTTGTGGAGAATGGTGATGAGGAGAACAGGGGGGGGGGGCTGACGGAGGGAGACGGGTGGAGCAGACATCGCTCACCCAGACAAACCAGTGTACGCCGAGATGACAGATGGGTCTGGATGGCACCATGAAATATTTAGCGGAGGTAAATGGAGGAGGAGGTGGTGCTCCGTCACGTCAGGACTGTCTTTACTGTTTTCATTTGCATGCATTAGCACCGAGGCCTGATCGGTCCCCGGGACACTCGTCTCTTTGTTTCCTCTTTTGTCTCTTTTGTCTCCTCGGCGTCTCGGCCTTGAGCTTCACCCGCCGGAGCACCGGCTTCTGAAGGACGTGACACTTTCTACTGGTCAGGGATCAGTGCTAATAGAAGTAAAAACCATTAATCATCCTATTTGTAGGTATGATGATAGAACTACATAAATATAACCAGAAAATCATTTCCATTTAAGATTTAAACATAAATGCATTGTTTACTCTGTAAAATAGAAGATATTTTTTTATCCACAAACAAACTTTGATGTAGATTTGTGTGTTAAAGGCTCATATCAACCATTCAGCTAATATTTAATTTATTGTCCTGTAGTTTATAACTATGCATGTTGGTTTTCTTATACCTTGAGCGTTTATTAGATCTCAAATAAAAACAATAGCACATGAATTAGAAGCCGGTTTCCTGTAGCTCCTCTTCTGAAGTCACTTCCTTCCTCCGCCGTTCAATGTTTACAACCGACAAAGAAACATTTGAGTTCATTAATTTCTTTTTCAGAGGAAAGATTCATGTGAGCAGAAGGAAAAGTCTTCATCATTTTGTTCAGTTTGTAGATGAGACTCTGATTATTGAACTTTCAGTTTCCCTCCATCTGGTTTCTTCCACACACACAGTTTCTCATGTGAACATGGTCCGTGAGACAGAGTCATGTGACGCTGAAGCATGATTGACACCTGTGTCTATAGTCATGAGGACCAGTACCATGGTTGTGAGAACATTTTGTGTGCGTGTGCTTGTGTGTACTGTTGCTAAGGGCTGCTGAAGCTCAGACAAATGAGCATCAAATAGCAATCTCTCAAGTGTTGCACTGACACACACACACACACACACACACACACACACACACACGGGTCTGTCCACTTGTCTATTTATACGTCTGTCTGTCCGTTTCTCCCTTCATGATCAAAGTCCCGTCTGCCTCTCTGTCCGTCCATCTGTTCGTCCATTCATCTGCGTGTCCGTCCAAACCGTCTCTCTGTTTGACCACCTGTCTGTCCATCTGTCTGTCCATCTGTCTGTCTCTTATTATTACATCTGTCAGTGGTTGTGATTGAGGACGTTCCTCAGGATCCTTCCGGGTCCACGTGTCTCAGCAGCATGTGTGATGTCATGTCACTGCTCTGTCTCACCTGTCCTCTATCATCCAATGAGGACACAGACAGTGATCATTTAGAAAATCATTAGAGGACAAGCGGCTGAAAATCCTCAGGTTCTGGGCCGTTGCTCTGTCAGTGTGAAATTATTTTAATCATCATTTTATGGCATTTTATAGACAAACAGATGAATCTATTAATTAAAAGAACAACAACAACAGATTAGTCAATAATTAAAATGGTGGCAGATGTAAAACAAATCCTGGGATTAAATAAGGTGTGACTAAAAAAAATAAACATGCACGAGAATCTTCTTTAACATAAACAACAGTCCGATATTAATTTATTACTCACACCTCAAGCTGTTTATTTAGAGGGAAAATATCTTATGGTTATAATATTATTCTGCTTTGCTGCTTTATCTTTCACACAAAGCTAAATAAAAAACACGGACAAACATGATCAGGAAAGAGGTAGTCGAGTCTTGTACAGTGAGTGTTTGTCTCGTTAAAGGAAAGTTTATGAAACATTGTTTACATTAAAAGAAGTTGCACAGTCCATAAATAATCACAAAGCTTCTTCCTCATGTTTCTGTCACGTAGAAGCAGCAGAAAGTCGTCTCATGTCTCAAAGGCAACGTGTCGGTCATGAGACACTTTCGACCCGACAATTACACTGCGCCCTCTTCAGCAAGCAGGCAATTCAACCATGAGACACACACACACACACACACACACACACACAAGGACACAGCTCCATGCATTAGTTAAGCCCGACACTTTCTCCCTCTCAGGCTGGGAACAGTCGGTTGTGGGAATTTTCCCGATCAATGAGCAGAGTAATGATCAAACCTTCTGGAGCTCTAATGATCCACTGGATCAATACGACAACACACATCTGGAGTCACTGTGGACATGGACGTTCTGAACACGCTGCCAGACGCACACAGTGTTTCAGATCTATGAAAACACACAAACGCACAGGAAACATTTCCTCCTCTCGACCGACATCCATCAGAACTCTGAAGTTTATTATGAGGAACATGAAACTCATTGATTTCCCTGTGGTGACGGAGTCTCTGAGTTACTGAGGGAGAGACGGGAGGAAGGAGGAAGACGAACTAACATCTTCGTCTTCTACCACACGAGCAGGAATGATCAGCAGCTTTCTCTGTGACGCTGTCGGGAAAAGAGCTGAGTCATTCAATTCACCACCTGTCCTTCAAAACTCAAGATAACTGCATGTTCATATATTCTTTTATTTGTCAGTGAGGGAGAAGCACTAGATGCATTTCTGAGATTTCTAACAAGGTGTCAACCGTTGTGTCGACTATCTCCCAGAGTCGTGCAGCAGGTCGGGAACCGAGTCAAATGTGTGATGTGTAACTCAATCACCAGGATGCTCAAAAGCCACAATCCTCCTCTGCACTAAGATCTCGTTCTGCTCTTGAAGCTGGCGCTCCATCTTCCACTGGAGCGGTTTGTAAAAAGGAACCAGGCCGTTAACCTCTCCAACTTGACCTCATTAAACTCACCATCGAACCGACTGCTGGAGGACGACTATCCCCCCTGCCTCCCCCTGCCCCCCCCCCCCCCCTGCAGCTCTTAACACTGACCCTCTGGCTCAGGTCTAATACGTCTTTTCTCCCTGAAGCTGTCAAACACACAGGAGCTGATGAGACACAGGACACAAAGCTCTGTGTCCAGGGAGTTGTTCTCATCGTTATCCAGAGTGTGGTTCTCTCATCAGTGTGGAGACAGACGGAGCCGAAGCTTTGCTCTGGAAATCCTTTAAGAACCTGTATCATAATCAGCTTTTTGTCATGAGCCATATGGACCCAGTGAATTAAATTACCTGCCAACGTCAGAAATATCACCAGATTCCAGAATCAGACAAGATATGTGGATTTATTTGTTGATCATATTTTATATATATATATATATATAATAATATATTAATGAGCACTTGAACAAACATCAGCGTGACAGGAGCTAACTAGATTGACTCTGGAGAAATATTTATTGGACGTTTACTTTGATTAATATTTTTGTCCATGTCCCATCTGCTCACATGGAGGAGGTGATAATAAACACTGCAGCCAGGTACCTGCTGGAAATCATAATGTCCTAAACAGTCTATATCCATTTAAAAAATATGATATAATCTAAAGCCAACATTTTAAAATCATGTTGTTTTTAGTGGTGTTAATATTCAGTGTCCCTCATGATGCAGTGTTATGTGAGGAAGAGGACACGCTGCCCCCCCCCCCCCCACTCCGCTGTAAGAAACCAGTTATTACCTGTTGTGTCAGAGTGAGAAGCTTCAGCTGCTGAATCCTTTCGGCTAAAAAGCATAAACTCTGAGCTCGTATTCATTATTAAAAACGACACCTCAGGGGTCCACAGCTCTGCTGGCTCAGAGCGTGGAGAGAGAGAGAGAGAGAGAGGGAATGAAACATAAACCAGGTGGAGAGAGAGTAAACATCGGGAGGTAAAGAATAGAGAATGAGAGCGAGACAGAATTGAATGAGGGCTCTGGCTGCAGAGGTGAAATGTTGCATTTCATACTGGAGGCTCCTTGTCCCCCACTGGACGCCCTGCAGGACGGAGGCTGTGGACGGAGGCTGTGGACGGAGGCTGTGGACGGAGGTTGAGTTCAGCTCTGACCCGTGAGAGGGTGGATTCTATTTGTCTGGCTTCATTGACTTCAGCTCAACAAACGGTGCAAACACACACAGAGACAAAGTGAAGGTTTATAAAACACATCACACAGGGATCATCTGCTAATGACGGCAGGTGTTCTGCATCATCAGCAGTTTACACCCGAAACCCACGGCCCCCCCCCCCCCCCCCCCCCCCCCGTTGAGTTTCTCCTCTTCTGCTCCACCTGAAACAAAGAGCACCTTCAGTTTCAGTAAATACGATACAGGACCCGAGCTGCAGACCGAAGATCAGAGAGAAGCCACATATTTAATGAATGAGGCTCCGGTTTAAACTTTCATCCAGTTATGATAACATGTGCTGCTCGAGGATCCGACTGACTGACCCCCCCCCCCCCCCGGTCACTGCACCTCCACTCTCCTCCACGTGATGAGTTCAGCGTCTCACAGTGAAGTAATAACCTGTAAAAGATTCATGGACACGTGTCGGACACTCTGATAAATGAAGACGGACCTGAAACCTTCACACTGCAGAGTTTCACTTTCCTCTGCTGACACCTACAAACTTTCTTCTGGTATAAAGAGTCGAGTCGTCCACAGATTCCCTCCGGAGCTCTCTGCTGCGACTAACCACAGAACTCCAGCTGCTGTTTGAACGCCGGCTGGAGAAGCTGCTGTGGGAGGAGATGTTCATTCAGCTGTGAAACCTGATCGTCCTTGTTCAACAAGTGTGAAGTGAATTCCTCCAGCAGAGAACGGGTCCGGCTAATTAAAGGTGCTGACCGTGATGTTAACGAGGCTGGGAGCTTCCAGGATCCTCGCACTGGGAGAGATGGAGGCTAATGGAAGACCGACCTGGAGGAACTTTTAGTGACCAGTAGAGGAAAAGTGCCATCTTGGTTTTTTAACTCAGAAGTAACCATATATGGACAAGCAGGGGGAGGAGCCTGATTGGAGCTCAGAACACTGCTTGCCGAACTACACCTGCACCACTTGGACAGGACTAGCTGTCAATCAAACTGTGGTATCCAGCCCCTGATACATCCAGTGCTTTATGGTCTGTTTGACTCTAAATGATCATAATTCACTGAATGAACATCAGCTGTTTGAAGAAGACTTGAAACTAGAGACTGAGACAGAAACTCCTGAATGTTTCCTGACGTTATAAAGTGAGAAGAAGAGTCACTTTCTATAGAAACTACCAGAGGAGTCAAAGGAGACAACACAAGTTTCAGCCTCTGTCACATTTCTGCACCGGGAGTCCACGTTCGTCTTTATGAACAATATATATTTTGCAAAAACACGACAAACTGCAGCACATCCAGTATTTGACCAAGTGGAAGTCTGGAGTGTGGGCGCAGCAGGTGCAGCCTGCGAGTTAATCCCGGCTGACGAGGGAAGACGTGCAGAGATAAACGTGTGTCACTGCAAATGGGATAATTCTCTGAGAGAAGAGGGGGATGATGATGATGATGAGGATGATGATGTAAGGAATGCGAGGGAACGACATAAATGTTAAATATGATGTGTATATACCTTGGAGCAACAGGAGCCAAGCGGGGGGGACGAACCAAGATAGTCCGTGGTCGTGGGATTAGGGGGGGGGGGGGGGCTTTGAAGCTGATCCAAAGTGAAGTGTGTGTGTGTGTGTGTGTGTGTGTGTGTGTGTGTGTGTGTGTGTGTGTGTGTGTGTGTGTGTGTGTTGCAGAGATGACATTCCCACCGCCTGACAACCACGAGGCTGGTGTGCTGCTGTCGCCCACACACATAATAATTAGAACAGTGGGGTTTCTTCTCCCCCCCCCCCCCCCTCCTCCCCTCTCCTCTCTCCTTCTTCATCCCCACTCCACTTCCTCCTCACCCTCCCCTTCACTGCCTCCCCTCCATTATTATCACTCCTCAGCCTCCTGCTCCTCTTCCTGGCCCGGGTCCCTCCCCTCGGTTCCCTTTGTTTGGAGCAGCGGTGTCGTTCCTCTGAGCTCTCGGGGGACGACCCATGAATCCTCGCCCTAGTGTGTGTCTGTGTGTGCGTGTGTGTTTGTGTCCCTCCTCCTGTTTGCACACAGTTTCAATACATGAGCTTTGTAGATAATGGACACATTGAATAAATGATGGGATGACTGGTTAATGGGAACCTCCATCGAGTCCCAATAAAGTAAATCACCTGCTTCTAGTTCTTTGTGTTTAGATCCAGCAGCTTGGGCCTAGTTTCTCACCATAAAGATAAAAAATAACTAACTGCAAACGGTCCAATAGTCTCATTAGAAATCAAACTCATTAACATCAGTCACCTGATTGATTTCCATCAAGATTAATGATTAATTTTCTTAGAAATATGTAGAAATGTTGAAAAACTTCCTATTTCGCAATGTTGAAGAAAGTGACAATAGATTCCAGGAAATGGACGCACACACACACACACACACACACACACACACACACAGTCTGTCATGTATGTGTCCTCAGCGTGGTGACGAGGACAGATGTGCGCACGCCCACACACACGTGCACTTTCTCACCTTTAACACTCGCTGTGTTCTCCAGATAAAAGAGAAGTGACATCTTCCCTCATTTCCCAAACTGCTGAGCTCCTGTTTCCTTCTGCCTCTCCACACGCGTGTGACATGTTTCCTTCATGTGTGATGATGTAACAGTCGTGCAGCTAAACCACACGTGTTGTGAGATCCCAGCCTCAGAGAGTCTTTTGGTTCCGTTCACTGTGGTCGAGTGAGGAGATCCAGATCTGGATTTGTGATGTTTTTTTTCACCATCCAAACTGAAATAAATTGTTTCTTTGTCATCATGAAAGATTTTCACTGTTTTATCAGGTTATTATATTAATAATTCTCTTTTGAGTGACACGTGACCTGACGTCATATAAAACGAATGCAGTGCGTCACATTTCATTTACAGGTGTATTCACTGATCTCCAACACAAAGTACAACACAACACAACACAACACAACACTGCACCTCCAACCAGAGGCTGTGACAGGGGCTGAGCAACAAGGGGTAACCATGGGAACAAACCACCAGGGGAATAAATATACTGTGTGTGTGTGTGTGTGTGTGTGTGTGTGTGTGTAAGTGTGTGTAGCCACAGATCCACAGGACGAGTTGTTCCCCACGTGAGGGGAAAAGGAAATTGAGTTTTAAAATGTTTCCAGTGACGCTAACATGTCATAAACATGTTGAGGTCATTCATCTCACAGGATGATCCATTAAACTTATATTGTACTTAAAGAATAATTATCAAGTTCAATATATTTGGTTATATTTTGGATTTATTTTTTATTGCTAGTCATCTATAGATAAGTTCAAAGTCAACTTTATTGTTATTCTGCCACATGTACAGGACATGAACAGGATTGAAATCCATTTCTCTCTGAGTACACAACATATTAAGTATTCAAAATATACTACATAGTACAACATAGTATAGACCAAAAGGCACATGGTGGATATGATGAGAGTGGTACGAACTGGAATAGGGAAACAATGGATTGAGAAGCAAAATATACTAAATATGATATTTTACTTTAATCTCACTTTTTCTGTCTGATAAAATATTTGCGTTTTCTCTTTTATTTCATGATCGAATTTAACTCCAAGTACTTTGTTTATCGTAGTTCGTAATATATAAGTTGTATTATCAGCTAGTTTTACTTCATTTGAAGAGAGAACTTTCTTCTATAACTTTTACTTTGATTTCGACAAGAGTCTTTGTTCTGCCTCATGTTCTGTAGAAATATTAAATATCAATATTAATACACGATGGGTGGAACTGGTGCGTTGATGCTCGGGGTAGAAATGTACAAAGATCATTTTTCTCAACATTCTCGCTCCTCTTTGAATTTTTCCTTCAAATTGACGTTGGTGAGTGAACGCAGCTTCGTCTCAGCCTCAGATGAAGAACTCCTGCAGAGAAGCTCCAGGTTTCTAACCTGTGATGTTTGTTTGTGGCCGATTCGCTCTGATCAGCGTCTGGAACGTTCACGTCCTGTGAACCTGGATGAGCCTTTCGTTCTGCTGCTGCTGGATATATCACTCTACTCTCACTTTAAATGTCCCCCCCCCCCCCCTTTTTTCATCAGACAAGAAAAACAACACCAGCACATTGTCACATCAAAGGGAATTTAAACGGTTTAAAACTGGGACGTGTCACTAACAACAGGAGAGAACAGGGGATGAAGAGTGGTTGTGTATCTAAGTGTGTGTGTGTGTGTGTGTGTGTGTGTGTGTGTGTGTGTGTGTGTGTGTGTGTGTGTGTGTGTGTGTGTGTGTGTGTGTGTGTGTGTGTGTGTGTGTGTGTGTGTGTGTGTGTGTGTGTGTGTGTGTTTGAACGCCAAAGGAAATACATTATCATGATTATTACAACATTTTACTAGACGGATAAAAATAAAGGTCTGTACATGGACAACATGACGGCTCCTTGAAAGTGAAGCCGGATCATCTCAGTCGCCTCCTTGTGGCTGGTTTCGGTATGGATCGTTAACCCTTCATGATTGGTCCAGCCTGTATATGGGCGGGTCCTTGATGCCGTGGCTCCACACAATGATCACCACCAGACTCTCTCTCTGGATGTGAGTCTCCTGAATACGTCACAGACAGAAACAGAATCACAGACAGAGACGCTGCAGAACTGACGTCTGATGCTGATGATGATAAAAAACTAAATTGTGTGTGATTGTCAGTGTGAAGATGTTTGAGTGTGTGTGAGTTTACTGGGTTCATGATCTGATCTGAAGTGGTTTTGTTTGGTGGTTTGAGAAACATGTTGAGCTTCTGGGTCTGATTCCACCTGATCCTCCGTTTCTCCTGGTTCAGTTATAACGTGTTACAGATTGTTGTGGGTGGATGGTGTTGCATGGTGTGAAAGTATTTTCAAATAGGCATACATTTGTCTCTCTGTGTGTTATTGTGTCTTTGTGTGTGTGTCGGTCCAGAGCTTCTGAAGGGGGTTGTATGGAGACCATCTCCACTGGGAGCAGGTGGATGACGTAAACTGGTCGATAACAAACTCTTCCCACTGGTGGGAACTTTGCTTTGGATAATTTTTCAGAGCACGAACCTGTTGAAGTCAAACCGACTGTTTATCTATTTGTATACATTGTTGACTTGTGTACTTATATTAACCTGAATATCTCCAACGAGGTTCAAACTGTGAAATCCACAGATTCAAGGTAACAGGACGTTTCCTTTAGTCGTCTTTTAGTTTCATCATATCCTCTTCACCTGTGGCTTCTAATGACTTATGATGAATTAGTAGTAAATTATTAAAGAGTCACCTGACTTCATTTTCCTGAATAAGCACAATGACAAGCAAATCATGATATATACATAATTCATACAGAAAGTTGATCGTCGCTTTATAATAGCTTTTGAATCTTTCAATGTATTAACCATTTATTATTCAGTGAAGAGAAGCTGTGCTGCTCGGACTCCTCTCAGTCACACTTCAGACTCTTCTATATTCAAAACAGCTCCTGTAATCTGAATATTACCAAAACACTTTCATCTGCTCCTCTTCTTCGGGGATTGAGATTTGACCGAGGCGAAGAAAGAGGAAGAGGAGAAATAGCTTTCAGGCATTTTGACCGACGTGTTTTCTGAATCTGAACCTTTTCATGGCCGAACCTCTGAGACACCGAATGAGGAAGATGAAGGTCGATGGAGGGAAACTGGATTCAGATCATTTAACAGATGATTATCTGCTCTGCTGTGTTTGACACACGAGTTTCATCATATGATGAAAGTGAAAGTAAATCAAAGGAAGTGAAGCTTAAAAAAGATTAGTTCAGATCATCGACTGTAAAGATGAACAAGCTCTCAAATCCTCTTGATGGCCCCCTGGTGGCTGGCTGCAGTATCAGTCATAAACCCCGCCTCCTCACTGTTAGTGGATGGGACATGGTCCAAACTCAGAAGAACACTTTAAATAATTCCTTGTGTTTTCTGTCTAATGAATGAATCTTACTTGCATTCAATAGGTGGTCATGGAGAACCACAAGGTCCTGTACTGGAACCCATACCTTTCACTTTACATAGGCTATATTGATCACATCTAGTCAATCTTCAATTAACACAACTTTACCTTTACCTACCTCAGTGTCCCTGCAGCTTCTGACGCTCAATAGAAAACAGGGCACCGATTTCTTCATCAAAGCAATTGTCAGGGATTCAAATGCTCTAATATAACAATGAAATGCTGATGAATGATTTTTACTGTTATTGATCTTTCCTCTTTTATGTTCTCATCACTCTCTGGTGCATCTTCTGCGTGGGCGTCCATGCACTGGTCCCAGAGTTTCCAGTTTGAGCGGCTGAAACCTTTGACCCGAGTATCTGAACCCAAAAAGCAGGTTTCAACAGAGAAGCCTTTATAGCACTCAGGGCTCCTCTGCTCTAAATGCAGGTTCTGCCCTTTGCATCCAATTATAATTATATTATCGTCCTGTAAATAAACCTCTGGCTGCTCCAAAGCAAGGTCAACTTCCCTCTCTTATTCATTCTGTAGAATAAATACCAACCGGAGAAGCTACGGGCCTTTTTCTTTTGTAAATGTAGACTCAGTTTTCTTTCTTTATAATAAAACTTAATATTTACTATTAATTTATCCAAAAGGAATGAGGTCTGTCTGTCTGCATGGACGGTAAATGCTTTATGGGTGACATTGAGCAGGAGACCCAAACCACAATAAGACGGTCTGGTTTAAGGAGCATTTCCTGTCTGTGTCCCCGGAGATGAATATCGATCCATGTTTGTCTTTTCAGTTTCCTCCACTGAGACTCCGTTCATGACAGGTTATTGAAAATCAGAGGTGGCACATGTCCCTGCAGCTCAATGCACCTCCGAGCAGTTTCCAGAATTCAGTCACTTTCATTGATTTACTGTCTTTTCAGAAGCTGCTGGTTTCACACGTTTGTCTCGACATGTGGAGAGTAGTACAGAAACACAATGGACCAGAAAAGCCTGTAGAGACACGCGGCGTAAAAATCTTAATAAACGAGAGGAAAGAAATCAATGTTGTTGTTTTTATTGTGTAGGCACGTTGAGTTTCACTTTTTGGATGAAAGTCTGATCGATCGATTGTGTGTTGGAGTCTCTATTCCCACGTTTATTGGTTAATGATTCAGAGAAGATCACAACACACTTTGTGTTGCCCCAGGAATCTTTTTTCACTTTCTTAAATATTGTGTTTTAGGGCTTTTAACATCATTCTCACCATTTTCTCAGAGAATAATTCATGGTTCCTGAGCACATATAAAAGATCTGGTGAATTTAAATGAGGTCTCTAAAGGTTCCTGTTGGGCCTTGATGGAGGGATGATCTCTACCTCTCTCTTCTTTCAGTTTTTGTTGAGTTTCAGTACAACTTGGTCCAGAGGCTGATTTATTCAGTTTCCATCTTTTTAATCCACATTGTGTTGAAGCACCAGCGAGTCGCTCACTTCTCTGTGTCAACGTTTACACCACGAAACCTCAAACTGTCCATGAAGACGTGTTGAACCCTCAGAGAGGTCGTTGTTGAGTGTGGTTGATGGTACTTCATGGCTTGTGTGTGTTTGTGTGTGTGTGTGTGTGTGAGAGTTTCTAGGAGTGTGCTACAAGGTTAATGGGTTCCTACACAATTTCCCTTTTAGCCACTTTGTTAAGTCCACGCGACAGTGAGTGTCATGTCCTCAGGGGCATACTGGGAGCTGTGGGTCACACAAAGAAATGTTACTGGTGAAAGAAATGAGTATTGATCTCCTCCTGCTTGCTGCAGGTGTGGGAGCAGAGTGCAGTTCACGCAGAACCACACAACGGCCTTTGGATTTAATTGTGTTTGCTCGTGTGCGTCCGCCGAGGCCAGCAGGGTTTCCCCATCGATTCGAAAACCTCCGCGATCGCGATCATAACCAGGAGGTGACGAAAGGTCGGGGGTCACAAGCACCCCCCTTCACCTCCACTGCCACGTCCCTTCACCTCCACTGCCACGACCGTCCACCGTGACAAATGCACGAGTCCCAAAGTGGCCACGGCGTCATTACCAACACGACACGATAAATGCTCGGCCTCTGAAATGGCTTCTCTGGAGATTTGATATTATCCTCTCGTCTTGCAGCCGTCAGCCACTGAGTCGTCCAGCCTCAGAGGAAACAAGGAAACATCAGAGTTCTGATCCTCTCATCTCACAGAGAAAGTTTCACTCCAGAATCGGAGAAGTGACTCTGAGCTGTGACTTCTTTAATTCAAGCTGAAAACACAGTTTAACAGATATCTATCACATGACCCTTAACTAAAGAGATGCACTTAATGTGGTTTTCACATTATTAATACATCCATAAAACATCTGCATTTATATATTAAACATGGATCATAGGGGCCAATTTACGTCGATTTAAATGTATTTATAAATTTTTGATACGCTTCAGATAAACTGCATCATGAATGAAGGGCTGAAGTTGTCCTGAGAATCTGAGTGGTACCGAGCTGGACTCATCCGAGGGCCACTGGTCCACTCAGCCTTCCTCCACTAGTCCACCATCTTCTCTCCTTCTATTGATTTCAACTCTACCTGAAGTAATCAAGTGGAGTGACAGTTTGTGTTGTTGTTCAAAGGTTGAGTCCTCAGCGTGAAGGGGAATCGACCTCACGCTGCAGAGATCCACCTCCAGCAGACTCCACACACAAGCACGTGGTGGAAGAAGGTTCGATGAAGCAAACAGACCCGTTCTTATCTCTGGTTTTCAATTTCTCCTCCTAACAGATGCAGTGTTTTAGAAGAATAAGAGTCTGAAGAGCCCATTAGAGCCCAGTTGGCTGAAGGTCCAGCTCAGACTGTTCTGTGGGAACGAGTCATCGGGTCAAGTGAGGCCGAGCAAATCCACACGACAGACCACACAACTGAGAATTCTTCTTGTGCTGAGTTTGATTCTGTGTTTCAAACGATATTTCCCCATAACAGGAGCTTTATACTTTTTAATATCAGCAGTTTATCCAGAGGTTCCTCTCGTTTACTCATCTACAATGAAAGAAACCACAGAGTTTAATCTGCTGCCCTCTGATTCAATCAGGTAATTATGAGCTTCAGGGGAACGTTGGATTCACTGCAGGCAGATTGTGAACGTAACCTTAGTGTGAATGATTCCAACAATCAACCATGAAACGGCTGAAAGTGAATAACGTCCAGCGGCTGCATCAGGGGGTTGTGTGTTCTCAGCCAGTGAATGTGAGTCAGTAACACAACCAGCACAACGTATGTGTTTAGATGATTGATTTTCATAAATCAGATCAAGATGTTTCTCCCGGTTTAATAGTCACTTGTATCAGGAGTTATTTTTTTATTTAATAAATGACAGTTACAAAAGGACTCGATTCACAAATTATAAAAACTGAATAATGCTGCATAGTGAAGTCAGTTGTTATTTATGTTGTTGGAGGTTTTGATCTAATCTGTTCACTTCAAACTTGACTCCTGCTTCCACGAGGTCACTCCAGATGATTCAGCTCCAGGTGGTTGATTTGTAGAAGTTTGGTTCCATAGCAGCGGCTGTTCACTCCTCATGTTGGTTTCTTCTCCACCTCCATCCCCACTGTTGTTCTTCTGAACCAGGGTTCTTCACGATGGCCTCCTGAGCTGCTTCCTGAGCTGCAGGTCTGACGAGCCTCTGCTCCTCCACTCCTCACTGTCTCCTGCAGGAGAGCAGGTTCTACTGGTGCCGCTCTCAGCAGAATTTAATGTGTCCTGGATTTCAGTCGTTTAGTAGAATCGCTCCCAGGAGCTAAACACAGCTCGCTCTCTCCCTCTTTCTCCATTTGGTTTAATCTCGCCGTGTCTTCCTCTTCCTCCACGTTTCACATCCTTCTGTCGTGTCCTGATCTCTTTCTTCCTCTGTCTCCCCACCCCCCCACCCATCCAATTTCTACTGTCCATTTGCTGCATCCTCACTTTGATGTAAGTGTTCCTCCCTGATTGCTTTCCATCAGCTACACCTCTTATTTTCCTCCAGATTCTCCTCCACCCCCTCACCACTCAGCATTTATGTGCGTTTTTGTTTTTCCAAGAATCTTCTCCATATTTTCCATCAGAGGGATTTCACTCTCTGCTCCGGCTCTGCTGCTGCTGCTGCCGTCTTTGTTCGATTCCTATTAGCCGCCTGCAGCTCCATGCAAACATCCAGAGAGGTCATGAATCAGTATTCATCCCCATGACCAGCCTGTCCATTAGCACAGTGCGCCGACTTCAACACGGCTGTACGATGCTCTCACTTGCAAATGAGGCCAAACGGTGAAATGTACTGTAGATGGTTCAGAGGGTTCTTAGACACAGGGGTCTGTGCAGGGGCTGGATTTAACCTGCAGGGTGTAAGTAAAGACCTTCAAGCTCTTTATCCAGAAACCATTTGCCAAAATATCCGTGAATATTTGGAACATTTTGATAATAATGACCTAAAATGAAAGAAAACATCTTGGAGAAAATGTATTTGATTTGTTTTTTGACTTTTTAGTGTGATGCAATAACCTGGAGGAGGAGGAGGAGGAGGAGGAGGAGGAGGAGGAGGAGGAGGAGGAGGAGGAGGAGGAGGAGTTAATGTCAACCTTGGCTTTGTCATGTCGTCCATCTTTATTCAGAGTCTCTGGTTTTACCTGCTGGTCACAGAGTTGATTTTGAGTTTCACTGGACCTTCTGACTTCCTGACGTCCTTTGACCGTAACGCTGGTCCCATCACATTCATGTCCGCCGGGTAGCAGCCATGTTTCCCTGCTGTCGACCAGTAGAGCTCCAACGATCTCCTGGTGGTTCCCAGTGGAGCATCTGAGAACGTTGTGTGCAAAACAGGCTCTGAGGCCTAATACCTGAGATGCTCTCTAAAGGAAAGTGATGAGTTGCATCATCACAGTGAGCTCACTCACAGCTTTGTATCCGTCTTCTCTGATTCCTCTGGGAGAAGATTTATTTCATCACCAGAAGCAGGAGAACATCAAACATCTGCTTCCTCAGCTGCTGCGTCCTGATGTGTCATCAGCTCCATCAGTCCACGTTCATTTGTCCCATCGCCTGTCGAGAGAGGACGATTTAAAGTGGAGTCAAAGTACTCGATTACATGTTGAATTACAGTTATCAGCCTCACGCTGTGTACTCTCCTCCTGATTGGGTCCTGATGGTTTCTATTCACCTCTTAAATCGCCGCTCGACGCATTGACCAGTTTGACTCGTGACCTTTTCACGGACGAGGTCGATTTCACCCAAACAGATGATTTGTGCAGTCGCTCACTGGACGTTCAACATGTTCTGTTGATTGAGAGCACAGCAGGGGTCCACTCGGGGGAATCTACAGGTTCTCTCCCCACTTACTGTCCTCCTCACTTTCAGTAAAACCTCTAAATATGGTCTCGGGCCTTGAGCTCAGAAAATTCACCTCCTTGTGTCTGACTGTTGCTCTTAAAGGAATTTGACCTTCATTAATTAACTTTCAAGGAAATGATTTAAAAGATATTCCGTGAGTAACATACATTACTGGACCCCCCCCCCCCCCCCCCCATAAGTGTTATTTGTGTCTACTGAAAATGTAAGAGTGGAGTTAAAAATACCGCTTGTTGGGAACCTCATCAATAGTTTTTTATGTAAATCACAAAGTTTATAACAAATTGTGTAAAAACCATTGCAATTTATTTAAAAAAACATTAAACTAAACAGATAATATGCCAAATCTGAATCACTGTTTTCACTGCTGGGAAGAAGGACTTTGAATGAACGTTAAGTATTATGCAGTAGACAGATTCAAATTTGATTCCACGTGGCCGTTCACACATTTCCACTCAAACATCTGGAACATCTGGTCACAATTTATCACCTGTGAAAGGGAAACGACCTCTCAGGGTTAACCACCGTTTAAATGCTCAAGGCCAGAGAGTAAAACACACATGGACAGCAGGTCCGACCTCCAGGGGACGCCGGCGTGATGAATCCTCAGTGAACGATGATGAGGACGACGTCCATAATGTCCTGACTGGTGCTTCATCACCGGGACGCACATGTACAGGAGGAGGACACGTCCGGGGGGAGGAGCTTCATCTGCAGGAGAATCATCCAGGTTCATTCTTCTCTGTTTGCTCCGAGGAATTAATAAAAATTAAGATTTAGAGGAGACGTGTGTAAACAGCCCAGATCAAATAATCCTGAAGACACATTGGTTGTGCACCATGTGTTTATGGACACGTGTGTATTTGTGTGTGTTGTTAGAAACTCTGCAGCTCAGTGTTTAGCTCCACTGCCTCATGGCCACAAGGGTCCATGAATGTTTTCATCTTTTCTTTGTGTTTCCTCCGGCTCCCTCGTGAGCTGTTGATGGATGGGCACTCCAGGGTGCCCCCCCCCCCCAGCCTCTCAACCAATTTCAGCGACCCTCTGAGGATCAGCAGTGTGGATATTGGATGGGGGGGGGTGTTATTAGAAACTCAGCCACTTGCTCCTTCAGATAGGCTATAGATATGGCAGAGAGAGTGGGAGAGGTACAAGGAGTGAGAGAGGAAAGAAGAGTGAGAGATGAAAGAAGAGTGAGAGAGGAAAGAAGAGTGAGGGATGAACGAAGAGTGAGAGATGAAAGAAGAGTGAGAGAGGATCAAGGAGTGAGAGAGGAACAAGGAGTGAGAGAGGAACAAGGAGTGAGAGAGGAACAAGGAGTGAGAGAGGATCAAGGAGTGAGAGAGGAACAAGGAGTGAGAGAGGATCAAGGAGTGAGAGAGGAACAAGGAGTGAGAGAGGATCAAGGAGTGAGAGAGGAACAAGGAGTGAGAGAGGAACAAGGAGTGAGAGAGGATCAAGGAGTGAGAGAGGATCAAGGAGTGAGAGAGGAACAAGGAGTGAGAGAGGATCAAGGAGTGAGAGAGGAACAAGGAGTGAGAGAGGAACAAGGAGTGAGAGAGGAACAAGGAGTGAGAGAGGATCAAGGAGTGAGAGAGGAACAAGGAGTGAGAGAGGAACGAGGAGTGAGAGAGGACGAGGAGTGAGAGAGGAACGAGGAGTGAGAGAGGAACAAGGAGTGAGAGAGGAACGAGGAGTGAGAGAGGACGAGGAGTGAGAGAGTAACGCTGGGATCAGTGAGACGATGAGACACATTCCGATGATGTCTCTTTTCAAACGATTGCCACTTGGCTCCATTTCCATTTTTCCCTTTTATCATTTCTTTATTCCTTTATTCAAAGTCCAGCCTCCGTCTCTCTCTCCTCATTCTTCCTCTTGTAGATTCTCAAAGTGACTCGTCCATATTTCACCGTCTCCTTCCTCCTCTAATCTCCTTTTGTTCCTTCTCTTCCCTTTTTCTTTTCATGCTTCTCCATCTTCCATCCAGGACTTTGTTGGTGTCAGTTCTTTTCCATTTCTCACTCCTCTTTCTTCTCTAATTGAATTACCCACCGTGCACGGACCGGGCTGATCCGTGCACGGTGGCATGAAACTCCAAACCCGTCACCTCCCCTCCCTCAATCTGCCCGGTGCTGTTCCTCACTGGCAGATCCTGGGTCTGTTTTCCTCCACCACACTTTCTCTCTCTGAGTGTTTCTTCTTCACATGAAGCAGGTGATTCTCACACCGAACACTTTCCAGGTTGCTCTTTATTATTATCTGTGGAGAAAAAATCGGATGTGATTCTGGCTCCAACGCCTGTCATTTAAATTTTACCTTTACAATAACAAATATCATCGTTTCATGAAGATGAAAATCAAGTGGAGAGAAGCTGCAGCAGGTTGTGAGAACCTCTTCATGCTGCACATGTGTGTGTTGTATTCTGCTCACGTCACGTCTCCTGTGTTCTGTCCAAACTGAATATTTAATGATGTGTTGAACGTATGTAGCTCAGCTGCTGCTCGGCCGCGTTTCCTTTTCCTTACATCAGAAATGCAGACGTGCAAAACGTGCTTGATTCAACATCAGTGTTTTCATTCACGCTCCAGCAACAGTTCAGTTTCCTCACATGAGCTGATTAGGAGCTGACCAGCATCGTCCAATCAGATTCGTGGATTTTCCCCTCGTGCACTTTACTTACCTCCACCAGCTTCAGAAGAAGAAGATCACTCAAACTTCTCAAGTGATCTCCATGAGCTTTTATGGAAGCAGAGGGTTCGACCCTGGAGGGAAACTCTTTGAAGAAATCTGGATAAATCGGTGGATCCATTAATTTTCTTTTTTCATTTTTTAAACACTCGACAGAACCAGAAGTAAAGAAAAGTTGTTGTGTTCATTTAAAACATTTTAATATTAAACGAATCATGGATCCAAATTCTACCAAATCCAACACTGTGCTTCTTTGGGTCTTTAACAAAACACATGACGAGTGTGAATTGGAAGATGAACGGTTCTTGAGATATTATTTTACAGCTGTTTTCTACTTTAAAGGTCAATTGATGAATTTGATTTGATCATTTTAAACAATACACTTTTAGCACATTTAGCCTATAACAGTGTAGAGTATTAACCAGGTTAAATAAAACTCATGTTCATCTGTTCATATTTATCCTCCTGCAGATAACTGCATGGAAGATGAGTGAGGTCACTGATGAGATGTGACTGTTCTGAGTGAACCTGGTTTTATGATCTGAAGGAGACGAGAGCAGAACAAGTGGATCTGCTGAGCGTCCTCCTCCGATAAGGAAGGTTTCCACTGGAGGTCAGGACTCATCTCTGAAGGAGAGGCTGAGTTAAAGGAGAAGAACGTCACTCTCCTCTTCCTCCTCTCTCTCCTCTCCCCTCCTTTCTTCACGTTTCCTCTCCTCCTCTTGTTTCCTTGCCTCACCTCTCCTTGTCTCCTTGTCTACTCTTCTCCCCTCTCCTCCTTGTCCTCTCATCTTCCTGTCCTCTTGTTTCCTCTCCTTTTCTTCTCCTCTCGTTCTTCTCACCTTATCCTCTCTCCTCTTCCTCTCGTTTTCTCTCCTCTCTTCTCCTTACGTTTCCTCTCATCTCCTGTTACCTCTCCTTTTTCTCTCCCCTCATTTCCTCTCCTGTCCTCTCCTCTCTTCCTCCTCTCCCCCGTTTCCTTTTCCCTTGTCTCCCCTCTTCTCTTCTCCTCTTCTCTTCCTCTATTCCTCCTCTCCCCTTGTTTCCTCTCCCCTCGTCTCCTCTCTTCATCCTCTCTTCCCCCTCTTACCTCGTTTCCTCAACCCTTGTCTCCTCTCTTTCTCCTCTCCTCTCCCCTCCCCTCCACTCTTCCTCCTCTCCCCTAGTCTCCTCTCTTCCTCCTCTCCCCTCCCCTCCTCTCTTCCTCCTCACCCCTCCCCTCCCCCGTTTCCTCTTCCCTTGTCTCCCCTCTTCTCCTCTTCTCTTCCTCTATTCCTCTTCTCGGCTTGTTTCCTCTCCCCTCGTCTCCTCTCTTCATCCTCTCTTCCTCCTCTTACCTCGTTTCCTCAACCCTTGTCTCCTCTCTTTCTCCTCTCCTCTCCCCTCCCCTCCACTCTTCCTCCTCTCCCCTAGTCTCCTCTCTTGAGCCTCTCTTCCTCCCTTCCCCTCGTTTCCTCAACCCTTGTCTCCTCTCTTTCTCCCCTCCTCTTCTCCCCTTGTCTCCTCTATTCCTCCTCTCCCCTTGTTTCTCCCCTCTCCCCTCGTCTCCTCTCTTCATCCTCTCTTCCTCCTCTCCCCTCGTTTCCTCAACCCTTGTCTCCTCTCTTTCTCCCCTCCTCTTCTCCGCTTGTCTCCTCTCTTCCTCCTCTCTTCCTCTTCTCCCCTTGTCTCCTCTCTTTCTCCCCTCCTCTTCTCCCCTTGTCTCCTCTCTTCCTCCTCTCTTCTTCCTCTTAATACTTTTCTTTCTCTCGCCTGTTAGTAGTCAGCAGAGGAAACAATCTTTGATATAAAGTATTGACTGGAAAACAAACCCATTGAACCCGACTTGTTGCCGATGAGCGGACGGGTGTGGTGCAGCTCGGCGAGTGTGTGCGTGGGCGAGTGAGAACGAGAGTGTTTGGTCCAGCTCAGGGTGAAAGTTCTGTTTAACTCTATTAACCGTTTAGTGCCTGAGGCCTGTGGACCTTCACTCAAATCTACAGACTCAGAACAATACAAGATCAATTCTTCTTCTCATATTTCATGTAACCTTGTTCCTCCTCTCTGCTGGTCTGACGAGTGCTTGGTGAAGAGTTTCATTTTCAGATAACAAAAGGTTCCATATATCCAGTTATATATATATATATGTATATAACTGGATATGCACTTGTGAATCACACGTGGCTCCTCATGCATCTCACCAGGCGTCCACTCACTTTAAGATCTGCTGATTAGAAAGAGGCTCGTTATTCTCTGCACAAACTGAGCCAGAGCGATAATTAGCTCACAATTATAATATCGACAGACGTCCTGTTTTTCCGTCTCCGACCCAACAGACTGTGAAAGAACCTGCACCAGAACATCAACTCACAATCTTTCTCTGGTTCTGGCTGCAGGTCCTGGCCCGGCGCGGCTCACATGAAGGTTTTTAGTCTAATGCAGCTTTAAGAACGTGTTTGGGCCGGAGGAGCTGCTGGTTTGTCAGAAGCTGAATATGAAGCTGCTCAGGTTCTCAGGTGTTTTTCAGAGCGTCTCCCGTCTGCATCAGGATTTCAGATATTGAAGAACACTTGAATAATTTGCCTTCAGCTATAAAGTTACCAACAAGACCTGGACGAGATTATACTTGTGTATTTTTGTTAGAGATCTCAAACTTAGCTGCTGAACCTTTTCCTACAGATTTCAGATTTTTTAACTAATTCCTCCATAAATAATAATCCTCCACCTTTATTAGTCAGCTTGTAGTTAATGTGTGTGATTCTCATTGTGCCTGCTGCTCTGTGTTATAGTGTGTCTGTCGGATCAGGCTGCTATTTTCTCTCTCCCTCAGCGGACCACAGTCATCCACAGACATTGATGCAAAGGTCACTGTGTTCCTACCCCCCCCCCCCCCCCCCTTCCATAGTGTGACCTTTCTTTGATTGTCCACCAACACAAAGCACAGGGCTCTAAGCTTCTCCATCCTAACGCTCCTCACTTCAGTCAGCGCGACGCAACACAAACAGAAGTTCAAGGTCGACCATTAGAGAACTGCACTTCTGCTCAGACTCGAGTTCAGGGGAGAGATTCACCCTCGATGAGTCCGAGTCCTGATTTCATCTCATCATCGAGCCACAGATCAGTTTGTCTTTGTTGGAAGGTCACGTGAATCATGTGAGTTCTAATGCAACTACTGACGACTGATGACTGACAACTGACAGTACAAACTGAGTCTGTTGTGGAGATGGAGCCAGACGTCCGTCTCACACTCTTCCTCTGAGACAGTGGCTCATGTGAACATCACTATTTGACCTGGTTTGAACTTTGTGCAGACTTTATATTATCATGCACTCAGGCTGCACTCAGGAGCATTTTCATTGAGCACGTGGCCTGAAGGTTGCCTGTTAATTGTGGCTCTGCTGACTCCAGAGCAGCTTGTGTTCACTTCCTGTGCTGCCACTGCCCTGAGCGAGCGGAGCCACACATGACACAGAGGAGCCGAGGGCCCGCCTCCTTTTCACGCTCGGGAAGCCTCCTGATGATGTTTAAACAGCCAGAGTGAGGATGTGTGTGTCTGTGTGAGTCTGTGTGTGTGTCTGAAACCATGAAGCATGAAAAGGTTCCACTGTATTGAAACTTTTGTCGTGAGAAAACCTCTCTTTTCAGATATATAAGTTAACGTTACAGTGCTTGTATAGTAGGTGGAGTTCTGTGGCTGCAGTGATGTGATACAGCAGCAAAGTTACTTTAACTCAGGAATAACACAGATATATTGAAATAGTGTTTGTTTGAATGTTTGTCTGCAGGATTATTCAAAAACAGCTGAATGTATAAACGTGATGTGTCAGGAATTAACACATTTAAAAGTCAATATAAACATTTTGGTGCAGATCCAATAATTTCTATTAGTAAAAATATTCCTGCAGATTGATATTTATGAGCAATTCCACAGCTGCAGGACCTTTTTTTTTTCTTTGTTCATTTTAATTGACTTTATTTAGTTATTCTGCTCATGTTCGATGAAAGTCACAAGAATAGAATTCAATGGAAGAGCAGGTGATGCCACTAATGAAGTGTGATGAGCAGCGGCTCGGCTGGGGACCGGACATGGTCTCTGATGGACAGACGCCGTCCCACTCACAAACATGTCACATCTGGACACACACACACACACACACACACACACACACACACACACACACACACAGACACACACACAGACACACAGTCTCGACTGACCCTCGAGCTCAGGATTCGTGGAATCGATGTCAGGCCTCTTCCTGCCGCTGCACTGATCACGTTTCCTCTCAGACACACGCTGACACACAGATTCTCTCCATCTGCTTCTTCACTGCCTCCTCTGAGCTTCTCTCTGTGGAGCTCCACAGGTGATTTCCCTAATTGTGTTTTTCATCAGAGAATTTCAGCAGGACAACACAGCCCGCTGAGCTCAGTGAATCTGCCGCCGTCCCCTCGCCGGCCCGCGGCGCTGCTCTGTTTGTCGCTCTGGATGCTCTATCTGTCTTGAGGGAAGCGGCTGATAAGGCTGAGGCTCTCACTGTAATACCACGTCTCTGACAGGACCATCAGTAAGCACCGCTCGATGCACACGCAGCCAACACATCAATATTTAAGTGCAGATGAATCTAGAGAGAAGCGGCTCAATAACTTTGATGTGTTTGTTAGATTGTGACGCTCTGGTGCTTCTGAGGTGAATGGATCTCGTTACTCGTCTTTTCTCTGCTTCTCCTCGAGGTTCTTTTCATTTTGTTTCCCGTTGATCTTGAAAAAAAATCTCCTGGTGTTGGTTTAGCTGCTTCCAGGCCTCTCCGGCTGTGTGGAGGACGGATGGTCTGTTGGCATCGTAAACTGCCACCGCGGGCGATCGCCCCATGAATCGTTTCTAACAGAGTCATAACCAAGAAGCAGCGACCGAGCAGAACCCTAAATCACACACAACTCTTCTGTGTCACACTGTGATTCCACACTCACAACTCTTCTCTGTCACACTGTGATTCCACACACACAACTCTTCTCTGTCACACTATGATTCCACACACACAACTCTTCTCTCTCACACTGTGATTCCACACACACAACTCTTCTCTCTCACACTATGATTCCACACACACAACTCTTCTCTCTCACACTGTGATTCCACACACACAACTCTTCTGTGTCACACTGTGATTCCACACACACAACTCTTCTCTCTCCCACTATGATTCCACACACACAACTCTTCTCTCTCACACTATGATTCCACACACACAACTCTTCCTCTGTCACACTATGATTCCACACACACAACTCTTCTCTCTCACACTATGATTCCACACACACAACTCTTCTCTGTCACACTATGATTCCACACTCACAACTCTTCTCTGTCACACTGTGATTCCACACACACAAGTCTTCTCTCTCACACTATGATTCCACACACACAACTCTTCTCTCTCACACTATGATTCCACACACACAAGTCTTCTCTCTCACACTATGATTCCACACACACAACTCTTCTCTCTCACACTATGATTCCACACACACAACTCTTCTCTGTCACACTGTGATTCCACACACACAACTCTTCTCTGTCACACTGTGATTCCACACACACAACTCTTCTCTCTCACACTATGATTCCACACACACAACTCTTCTCTGTCACACTGTGATTCCACACACACAACTCTTCTCTCTCACACTATGATTCCACACA
This sequence comes from Pleuronectes platessa, assembly GCF_947347685.1. Classification (NCBI taxonomy): domain Eukaryota; kingdom Metazoa; phylum Chordata; class Actinopteri; order Pleuronectiformes; family Pleuronectidae; genus Pleuronectes; species Pleuronectes platessa. The sequence goes on along the minus strand of NC_070639.1, from coordinate 24,087,898 downwards.
CACAACTCTTCTCTGTCACACTATGATTCCACACACACAACTCTTCTCTGTCACACTGTGATTCCACACACACAACTCTTCTCTCTCACACTGTGATTCCACACACACAACTCTTCTCTCTCACACTATGATTCCACACACACAACTCTTCTCTGTCACACTATGATTCCACACACACAACTCTTCTCTCTCACACTATGATTCCTCACACACACAACTCTTCTCTGTCACACTATGATTCCACACACACACAGCTCTTCTCTCTCACACTATGATTCCACACACACAACTCTTCTCTCTCACACTATGATTCCACACACACAACTCTTCTCTCTCACACTGTGATTCCACACACACAACTCTTCTGTGTCACACTATGATTCCACACACACAACTCTTCTCTCTCACACTGTGATTCCACACACACAACTCTTCTCTCTCACACTGTGATTCCACACACACAACTCTTCTCTCTCACACTGTGATTCCACACACACAACTCTTCTCTCTCACACTATGACTCCACACACACAACTCTTCTCTGTCACACTGTGATTACACACACACAACCCAAGTCACATTTATTTAAGGAATCGTAAATGTGTCTCAACAGATTTCATGATCTGTGCAAAACAAATCTTGATGTTGTTTGTGCGTTTATGCGATAATAAGTTTGTGTCAAGGTTTATTTGTGCATGAGAGAGAGAGAGTCTGATTTACGGCCTAATTGACCCTGGGGGGGGCAGGGGGGGGTGGGGGGTTAATGATCTTCTTCCTTTTACAGCTCCACTACTTCCTGATCAGCCATTAATGCTGTGATTGGGTCAAGACCCAAGTGTCCAGAGCAGATACTGGATGTGTTTACTTTCCTTATTCCACTGTTGCCATGTGCTGTGTTTGTGTGTTTCTGCACTCACACACACACACACACTCACACACACACTCACACACACGCACGCACACACACACACACACACCAATAGTCAGTGTCTCAGGCCACTGATGGCAGAGGGCTTGATTGTTAGTTCTATTCAAAGATCCATGATTAAAGAAGTTTGGGATGGACTCGCTGATTAGAGAGAGAAAGAGAGAGTGTGTGTGAGTGTGTGTGTGAGTGTGTGTGTGTGTGTGTGTGTGTGTGCACTTGTAGTTAAATATTTGTCTGGACATTTTGACCAGTCCTCTCTAGCTCTTGTTTTCAGAAACATTTGATCAGTATGAAAAGAACGACCTGAAATGACAGAATCCATCGTTGACAAACATTTATTAAGAGTCTATTTGGATCTGTATTTCCGGGGGGGGGGGGTTGTTATGTCCCATCTGCTAACATGGAGGAGTTGGGGTTTATGACCTTTACTGCAGCCTGACACCATCATGTCTTTCACATCGACCGTCTTTATTTACAGAATTGAGTTAAACAGGTTTATGACATAAATCTGCTTTGGTGAGAATTGATGAACAAAGATCAACACTTTGTTTTCTGAACTTAGTTTATAAATCATCACATGACATCAGGCAACATTTAAATTTAAACATCTTTCAAACAACAGACCTGCTCGTCATTAACATGCAGTGACTGTGGAATGAACAGAGGAGATCTCACTGGCTTCACGTGCACCTGTCACCTGCTCACGTGCACGTGAAGCCAGCTCCTCTGATGAGGTTTGAACCAAACACAGTGAGGAGCTGGAGTCGAGCTCCACTGGTCGATCAGGAGAAGGAGAGAGAGAGGGAGGAGAGGCAGGCCGAGGCAGCTGTGTGAGGATGAGTCCTCTGCTCTGAGAGGAGGAAGAGCAGAGGAGGAAGAGCAGAGTCACACATGATAGAGACTAGATATGTAATTACCAACGTGTTCCTCCAGCGGTGGATATTAATCTGTCGCTCACAGGGAACAGAAATAAAAGAACATTCAGGACTCTGCAGATCAGACGCACTTCCTGTGGTTTTACAGCATCGAGCTCCGATTACAGATAAACATCTCGATGAAATATAACCATGATTACTTACTTATCGTTAAAATGGCCGAGGCAATTTGCTTTCTGTAATGAACCTGAGGAGAAAAGGCACGAGCAGAGTTTAACTCATCTGCTGCCAGTGACTGTGTTTAATGCTCATATTTAAATTATTGTATGAATGAAAATCAAAGTATACTTCTGTTAAAATCTGTCACAGCTCATCGCTGGTCACCAGAAAACACTTGTTGAGCTCACATACACAAAACACTTGGCTGATTAGTCGACTGGGACAAAATTAATTGCCGCCAATTATTCATAATAAAACTAATTTATTGCATAATGTCAAATAGTTGCCGACCAACTGTGTCTCCTCTGAGAACTTGTTTTTCACTCTTTCTTATTTAAAATACATAATTTAGGAAGCAGCATCGTCTAGTTTCCGGCTCCGGGTTTGTTCTCCACCTCCCGAGGGAAACGTTTGTCTCTTCAGCTGAGGAACTCTCCTCGTGTTCACCAGCACAACTCGTTTTGTGTGTTTGCTGCTGAGCAAAACACAATAAACAACAATATGAGCAGTGAGGGTGAACCCGGACAGTAAACTGAAAGGGATAATAATTCTCTGTAGGTTTAACTACGACAAGCAACAGGTCAGTGTGAGGCTGAAACGATTCACAATCCAGAACCCAGATCCTGGTCCAGACGTCCACGGTTTAGGTTTTGCGATATGAAATGACTCAACACATTATTAATATGAACGCTGTGGTTATTGAAGAGAGACGGACGCTTCTCCTTCTCTTCACTTTCCTCAGTAGTTGGTTTATGACGATCTCATGAAACTCTGTAAATATACGGATATATGAGTTCTGGATGTTGAGACTGTGGGAGTCAACCCCCCACCCCCCCCCCCCACCACCCCCACCCCATCTCTTCACAACTCTTTGGTTATTTTAGTTTTTTGATTGTTTCATGTGAAGTAAAGTCCGACATGTTCTTTAGTTCTCTTCTCTTCTCTGTCCCGAATGTTGGTGTTTTAATAAAACCCCAAAAAACGAGTTCTGAACCGAACCGATGATCTGGTGTGAGGTGAAATCCATACTTCATGTTTTTTAGAGTTAAAAGCAGAAATATTAAAATCAAGAAACTGTCACTGACTCACTTCACCTCTCGAATGAAGACGTGTTCCATCGTCCGGCTGCTCACTGCTGGTTTTCTCGAGGACCAATGATTTATGTGATTCTTTTGAAATCATGAAGTCGCAGAATTTAATATTTCTTCTTTGTGTGTGTGTGTGTGTGTGTGTGTATGTGTGGTTTTTTTGTGTGTGTGTGTGTGTGCCTCCCAATCGGCTCTCAGCACATATGCAGGGAGGCTTTACATTGTTAGGGAGGACATTGGGCACAATTCGGCTCTAAAGAGAGTGTGTGTCTGTGTGTGTGTGTGTGTGTGTGTGTGTGTGTGCGAACATGTGAGGGAGTCAGAAACATTGTGTTCTTCTCATCAAAGCCCCACCCTCCCTGCCGTCTCCACGGAAACGGAACACAATTGGTACCTGTCGCCTGGCAACATTGCCCGGTATCTTTGGGACACAGAGCAGCGAACGCACACAGACACACACACACGCACACACACACACACACACACACACACACACACACACACACACACACACACACACACACACAGACACACACACACACACACAGCCTTTTTAAACCTTCCCTCTGCTCTTCAGGAGTAAAGACGCAGATCAAGTTTGAACGTTTATTCGAGTGAGTCGCTCCTGATCAGTTTCTCATCATCGATCCAGAGATTTTAACTCTGTATTAAACACATAATGGTTCTGAATAGAGAAGCTTCAGGAAGTCGTCCTCTGAGTTTGTGCAAAGCAAAGTGACATCGTGCAGGACTCCTTGTTTTCGTGGTTTCACCTGTTTTCTGATGATAAACTATCGACTCCACGACTTCAGAACTCTGCTTTTATACAATTAAACAGTTTCCACCAGGAGACAACAAACAACACAATTTGTTTGTGAGCTATCATTTCTAAATGTGAGTAATAAAACTTATTACAGAGATAATCAGGGCTGAACTAACGAGAGCGTTAAAGGGATTGGTTTCTGCCAAAGTGCCTGAAACAAGTGCTTTTTCTACACAGGACTCATGGGAGCAGAGATGGTCCTCAGAGCATTAAACACACACACACACACAATCACACACACACACACACACACACACACACACACACACACACACACACACACACACACACACACACACACACACACATAGACACACACACACGCACACACCGACTCAGTGTTAAACTGAATCATGAGCCATAGGAAGAGTTCAGCTCGAGGTCAAAGGGTTCAACTATGTGTCAGCCACCGTCACATGTGTCCCTGGAGACAGAACCCCATCACCCACAGATCCTCCCACACCCCTTCATACACACACACACACACACACACACACACACACACACACACACACACATACACACACACCCACAGATGGAGCAGTAGATACGTGGCCCTCATCACATGGCTGGATGAAGCTGCAGCAGACCAGATGATGGATTGATTTGCAGCTTCCATCGTTCACACCTTATCTTTGTTTCCCATCGGACAAAGTCACGTTAAAGATTTTTTTAAAACCTTAAATTCTCAAATCAAAGCTGATATTCGGGGGGGGGACCAGTCCCAAGTTAACCCATATTAATTCAGATGATTCAGACATCTCTGAAGAATCACTGTACTTCCATCATTGTCATTGTTCAAATGTATAAAACTGATTTATATCAAGTTGTTGTTCTTTTGTAGAAATGATAAAAGTTCATTGTTCAGAGTGAGAGTGTAAACTTTAATGACTCTAGACAGTGGACGTTCAAAAGAAGAATAAGGAGCGTTTGTTCTTCCAATTAGATCGACTGTCAGTCACATGAGAGAGAACCAGTGGAACAATAGTAGCCAGAGGCCTGTTTACAGCTCCTCCATTCACTTTGGAGCTCTGTGTGTGTGTGTGTGCGTGTGTGTGTGTGTGTGTGTGTGTGTGTGTGTGTGTGTGTGTGTGTGTGTGTGTGTGTGTGTGTGTGTGCCTTTAGTCTTTGAAACTGTTGAAAATCAAAAGCTGGATGAATTCCATTGTTCTTGAACACCGGACCTGGGATCACAGAACCTCCAGGAACCAACACAGTAGATGGTGGTAAATCACCTTGAGGCCAATAAACTGAACAAACAAGAAGAAATCATTATACCACAAAGGAAAGTACAAGTACAAACCACAGACAGTACAGTACAAGTACAAGCACATAGCACAGACCTGCAAAGTACGAGTACAAATGCCTGGTTGAGTTAACTTCTGCTTCAGTAACATGTGTCCAGATGTTCTATTGTACATTTGTGACACATTATTAAGATTAACAAACAGGAGAAGAAGAAGAATTCATCTTTTCATGGTCATATCCTTTTCTTTTCAACCTTAGAGGCAAAACAAAGGATCACAAAATAATTCTTCCATGTTCCCACCTCTCAATTCGATCGGTTCCTTTTCTAATCTCTACCAAACAATCCACCTTGAACAGACCCGACTCCTCCTCTCTGCTGCTCACGTGAAGCAGTCGTCCTGGTTGTGGACTCGTTGTAGAAGAGACGCCAGCAGCAGCATGAAGACGTGTCTCCAGCAGAAAGCTTCTCGAGCCTCCTCACTGCCACAGACACGTCGGGGGGGCTCTGTCTCAAACTCCTGTTGCCTCTGAACAACCTGCAGAACACAAACCACTGAGACCAGTGAAGTAATCTGCTTCTTCTTCTTCTCCTGCCACCACCAGCTTCCTGTGTTTGTTGCCTTTTTCTCTGTTTCCACTGTTTCTCCTCTCATCGAACTCCCAGCATGCATTTCTCTCACTCAGAATCCGGCCCCACATGTTTTTAATGTCACATCGATCCCACACGAGGGCCTGTGGATTCAAGAGGCATCTGGAGTCTCAGCGTCTGCTCCTCCCTGCTCAGTGTGAGACGTGAACACTTCACAGTTTATAGACACGGCAGCGAAGATGCTCATCATTACGTCTTCTTCATCTGTTTTCATCTTCATCCTCGAAGGCACCCAGGAGACACACAACTCTCCGCTTCCTAAAGGGCATCAGAGAACCCCCCCCCCCCCCCCCCCCCCCCCCCATTTCTACCTTTTAAATCTGCTGCCAAGATCCAGAATTACCAGACGGCCTGTGACTAGCATCCAGTGTCACTGAATCCCCCCCCCCCCACCCGCCCGAGCATGGAAACTCACCTCAGATTAAATTTAATAATGTGAAAAAATCATATATCTCTCTGCAGACATGTGAAACACAGACTATATATAAATAGAGGCTATAATGGCTCAAAAAAGTGAAGCCAAAACACCTGGATCGCCCCCATGTGGCCGGTGTCGGTCATAAAACCTCCCACCTCCGTGTTAACATGTGGGACGGCTCCACTGCTGCTCACTGACAACGAGTAGAAAGACACAGACAAAGAAAAGAGTGTCAGTGTGTGTGAGTGTGTGTGTGAGTGTTGTGTGTGAGTGTGTGTGTGAGTGTGTGTGTGTGTGTGTGTGTGTGTGTGTGTGTGTGTGTGTGTGTGTGTGTGTGTGTGTGTGTGTGTGTGTGTGTGTGTGTGTGTGTGTGTGTGTGTGTGTGTGTGAGTGAGTGAGTGAGTGAGTGAGTGAGTGAGTGAGTGAGTGAGTGAGTGAGTGAGTGAGTGAGTGAGTGAGTGAGTGAGTGAGTGAGTGAGTGAGTGAGTGAGTGAGTGAGTGAGTGAGTGAGTGAGTGAGTGAGTGAGTGTGTGTGATGTCGGCAGGGTCTGCATCACACCACCTGTTAGATGTGCGGTGGGGTCGACACCCTCGGCACCGGCCCATTCAAACTGAGCTCAGGTCAGCAGGTGGCCTGTCAATACATTAGTGCCCGCACCCCCCACCGAGCCACACGTGCTCTTTGTGTCACCCACAGAAAAGGTCAGAGGTCAACTTCGGAAACTCTCACTGACGGGTTCAGCCTCTCGCTCAAAGGGAAACTGAGCGAGAGGCTGAATTAAATCAATGTTTCTCTGAGGTGCAGCTTCAGTGTGAGACTCAGCAGCAGGAGGATTGTGTCTTTATGTTGTGATGTTTTACTGCTCGTGTGCAGTGAGAGAAAGACACACACTCGTACCAGGCCTCTTATTCCACTCAGCGTTTTTATGTTCCCTCTATTCTCTGCTCTTATCTGTCGGGTCTTCTGTGTATTGCTTCTTTCTCTTTCTCTCGCTGTCCGTCGGTCTTTGTGTGTCGCATCAGGCTGTCTCCTGTTGTGCTGCCTGCACACATCCATTACCACTAAGCAGTGTGTAATCTTGCCACACACACGTGCAGTACACAACTCCTGATAGGGAGGGATTATGTCTCTATCTCACACAGACGGTGTTTTCTTTCTCAGCTGCTGACAAGAAGAGTCAGAGAGAAGAATTCATAGATATCGACCACCAGGCAGTTTTCACATACCCCCCCCCCCCCCCACACACACACACACCTTAAAGTGCAAAGCTTATTGTTACTGATAATTCCAATAACTCTGCATCTGTAGGCAGCTCCCAGATCTGTGTTTAGTTTGTGGGTCACTGACCTGTGATTAAACCAAAAACACACTTCCACACAAACTCTGCTAATGAGTTTCTGCAACTTCTCACAACACGTCCACAACTGAAATACTATGAGAACAAAGTGGCCTCATCTATCATAATAATTCATGGTTCAAGTAGAAATGCATATATCATTATGTTAATAATTGATTAACGATGGTAAATGATCTTTACCACTTGCAGGCTTCTCTTAGTAATTGTGCAAAATCAAGAGACAATTATTTAGTAATGTTTAAATGTGTAAATCTTATTTCTGCGATACCAGTGTCCATGTGATACTAGATTATGGGATGTGTCCCTTCACCAACATCTTATTGATGTACTAATACCCACTCTAACAGATCCAATCAGACTGTAAACCTGTAAACACTGTTTTGTTATCACATGCATCAGGTGACCTCAAGTCTTCTGTATGTTGTATAATTCAATGACAAGTCACACCTCGGTTTGCAACCTCTGGTAATCCAATAAGAGAGAAGCTCCATCAATACGAGCAGCATCTGTAAACCACTCACACAGACACACACAGACACACACAGACACACACAGACTGTCCGATCCTGTAATCATCTCAAACTGTCCGGTGTGTTAGATTATTCATCAAGGCCGTGCAGCTGCTGTGCCTCCAGGCGTGTTTTCATGAGAGACCCCCCCCCCCCGCCTGTCATCTCTGCTTCTGTTTCTACACACACACACACAGCGCTCGCCATCCATCACACATCAAATAACCTCCGGAGATAAATAATTAGCTTTGCATATCAATAAATTCATTAACATGTACATAACTTACCGGGAACGCGTTCCTCTGCTTAATGCTCTGGACATTTTGAAAGAAAAATGTCGGATTATTTCATTTCTGTATTTTTTAAAGAAACTTTTTGGACCCAAAGTGGACAAACCTGGAAAAGTGCTTTTACAGCATCTCTGAAATGCACCAGAGATGAGGAGAGAGAGAGTGTGAGTGACAGGTTGTCAACCTCCTCTGACATGTGGCCAAAGTGTTTCCTCTCAGCTGCAGAGTCATGAAGAAGAAGGGAAACATCTCCCTCTCTCCCCGTGTGAATTCACAGTTTCATGTGAACTCGTCTCAGAGGAAGGATTAAAATGTCCAGACAGGAGACATTCGACTGGACTGGTGTTCACTGGGAGGGACGTGATGGTGGGAGGGACCTTCACTTGATTACATCACTGCAGAAAACCTAATGAGACCAACAGAGTTTCTGTCTGTAGATCAAACTAAGATAAAGAAAATGACATTAAAGCAAAGGACAGAGTGTCATGAAGAGAAATGATTGACAGTTTAATTGTTGCCAAGGAAGAGCTCAAAAAACGTTGTATAATAACAGTCATTACACAGAAGTTACCTCCTCAGGCTTTTATAGCAATTTGCTCTCAGGAACTGGAAATATGTGAAAGGTTCGTTCAGAAGAGGAGGAGGAGGAAGAGGAGGAGGAAGGTGAGGAGGAAGAAGAGGAGGAAGAAGAGGAGGAGGAAGAAGAAGAGGAAGAAGTGGAGGAAGAAGAGGATGAAGAAGAGAGGAGGAAGAAGAAGAGGAAGGGGAGGAGGAAGGTGAGGAGGAAGAAGAGGAGGAAGGTGAGAAGGAAGAAGAGGAAAAAGCTGAGGAGGAAGAAGAGGAGGAAGAAGAGGAGGAAGGTGAGGAGGAAGAAGAGGAGGAAGACGAGGAGAAAGAAGAGGAGGAAGGTGAGGAGGAGGAAGAGGAGAAAGCTGAGGAGGAAGAAGAGGAGGAAGGTGAGGAGAAGAAGAGTAGGAAGGTGAGAGGAGGAAGACGAGGAGGAAGAAGAAGAGGAGGAAGGTGAGGAGGAAGAAGAGGAGGAAGAGAGAGGAGGAAAAAGAGGAGGAAGAAGAGGAGGAAGGTTAGGAGGAAGAAGAGGAGAAAGCTGAGGAGGTAGAAGAGTAGGAAGGTGAGAGGAGGAAGACGAGGAGGAAGGTGAGGAGGAAGAAGAGGAGGAAGGTGAGGAGGAAGAAGAGGAGGAAAAAGAGGAGGAAGGTGAGGAGGAAGAAGAGGAGGAAGGTTAGGAGGAAGAAGAGGAGAAAGCTGAGGAGGTAGAAGAGTAG
>NC_070639.1:23946102-24078010 GCF_947347685.1 Pleuronectes platessa | reverse complement strand
CATCTATCATAATAATTCAGGGTTCTTGTAGAAATGCATATATCATTATGTTAATAATTGATTAACGATGTTAAATGATCTTTACCACTTGCAGGCTTCTCTTAGTAATTGTGCAAAATCAAGAGACAATTATTTTGTAATGTTTAAATGTGTAAATCTTATTTTTTGCAAAACCAGTGTCCATGTGATACTAGATTATGGGATGTGACCCTTCACCAACATCTTATTGATGTACTAATACCCACTCTAACAGATCCAATCAGACTGTACACCTGTAAACACTGTTTTGTTATCACATGCATCAGGTGACCTCAAGTCTTCTGTATGTTGTATAATTCAATGACAAGTCACACCTCGGTTTGCAACCTCTGGTAATCCAATAAGAGAGAAGCTCCATCAATACGAGCAGCATCTGTAAACCACACACACACAGACACACACAGACACACACAGACACACACAGACACACACGGACTGTCCGATCCTGTAATCATCTCAAACTGTCCGGTGTGTTAGATTATTCATCAAGGCCGTGCAGCTGCTGTGCCTCCAGGCGTGTTTTCATGAGAGACCCCCCCCCCCGCCTGTCATCTCTGCTTCTGTTTCTACACACACACAGCGCTCGCCATCCATCACACATCAAATAACCTCCGGAGATAAATAATTAGCTTTGCATATCAATAAATTCATTAACATGTACATGACTTAGCGGAACGCGTTCCTCTGCTTAATGCTCTGGACATTTAAAAAGAAAAATGTCGGATTAGTTCATTTCTGTATTTTTAAAGAAACTTTTTGAGCCAAAGTGGACAAACCTGGAAAAGTGCTTTTACAGCATCTCTGAAATGCACCAGAGATGAGGAGAGAGAGAGTGTGAGTGACAGGTTGTCAACCTCCTCTGACATGTGGCCAAAGTGTTTCCTCTCAGCTGCAGAGTCATGAAGAAGAAGGGAAACATCTCCCTCTCTCCCCGTGTGAATTCACAGTTTCATGTGAACTCGTCTCAGAGGAAGGATTAAAATGTCCAGATAGGAGACATTCGACTGGACTGGTGTTCACTGGGAGGGACGTGATGGTGGGAGGGACCTTCACTTGATTAGATCACTGCAGAAAACCTACTGAGACCAACAGAGTTTCTGTCTGTAGATTAAACTAAGATAAAGAAAATGACATTAAAGCAAAGGACAGAGTGTCATGAAGAGAAATGATTGACAGTTTAATTGTTGCCAAGGGAAGAGCTCAAAAAAACATTGTATAATAACAGTCATTACACAGAAGTTACCTCCTCAGGCTTTTATAGCAATTTGCTCTCAGGAACTGGAAATATGTGAAAGGTTCGTTCAGAAGAGGAGGAGGAGGAAGAGGAGGAGGAAGGTGAGGAGGAAGAAGAGGAGGAAGCTGAGGAGGAAGAAGAGGAGGAAGAAGAGGAGGAGGAGAAGAAGAGGAAGAAGTGGAGGAAGAAGAGGAGGAAGAAGAGAGGAGGAAGAAGAAGAGGAAGGGGAGGAGGAAGAAGAGGAGGAAGGTGAGGAGGAAGAAGAGGAGGAAGCTGAGGAGGAAGAAGAGGAGGAAGAAGAGGAGGAGGAAGAAGAAGAAGAGGAAGAAGTGGAGGAAGAAGAGGAGGAAGAAGAGGATGAAGAAGAGAGGAGGAAGAAGAAGAGGAAGGGGAGGAGGAAGAAGAGGAGGAAGGTGAGGAGGAAGAAGAGGAGGAAGAAGAGGAAAAAGCTGAGGAGGAAGAAGAGGAGGAAGAAGAGGAGGAAGGTGAGGAGGAAGAAGAGGAGGAAGACGAGGAGAAAGAAGAGGAGGAAGGTGAGGAGGAGGAAGAGGAGAAAGCTGAGGAGGAAGAAGAGGAGGAAGAAGAGGAGGAAGGTGAGGAGGAAGAAGAGGAGGAAAAAGAGGAGGAAGAAGAGGAGGAAGGTTAGGAGGAAGAAGAGGAGAAAGCTGAGGAGGTAGAAGAGTAGGAAGGTGAGAGGAGGAAGGTGAGAGGAGGAAGGTGAGGAGGAAGAAGAGGAGGAAGAAGAGGAGGAGGAAGAAGAGGAGGAAGGTGAGAGGAGAGTGAATCGGTTGTGAGGCTGAAAAGAGAGAGTTCCCACTTGAGGGCAGAAGCAGCAGAAGAAGAAGACGAGTTGAACAGGTTCAGGATGAAGAGACTTCTTCTCCTCAGTGTTTCTGATGCTGGAGGACGTGTGTGATGTTCTGGAAGCTTCTGACCAGATGATTTTAATCCTCTGACATTAAAACACCTTGGTTTTGTCATTTTATATTCCTGTCCGAAGGTTAAGTGACTTTTTCACCCTCTCTATGAGTGAGTGGATGATTTCAGACACAAGTCAGGTCCGTTTCAGCTGCTGCGTCAGAGACACGTCTAAGAACCCGACCTGGGAATTGAGCAGTTTCATTTCCTTTCCTTACCTTTGGGCCCCGGGGATTTGAACTCACGCTGTTCGATTCCGCGGCTTCATTTACATCTAATTAAAATGAAGGTAGATCTGTGTTCACAGGTCTTGGGTCAGTTTGAGGAAGTGTGTGAAATCTGATCCGCTGGCTCTGCAGGGTTCAATGTGCTGGAGGGTAAAAGCTCGAGGCTTCATCAGTACAACCACCTGAATCTCTGTCCAGGTGCATTGTGGGTAGTGCAGGAAGAAGAACGTGTGGAATATGAAGCTGGGTCTCAACCCGCCCTTACATCCGTCACCTAGCAACAGAGCCTCGGACGACGTATGGTTGATTAAAAACATGGAAGTCGTGTTTTTTTAAATGTGGGTTGTCAGCTGCTCAGTGGAGTGATTCATTTAGAATGAAATGCGTTTTCACGTTCGCTTTCTGCCGCCATCATCGTTACCTCTTAGAGAAACGATGAATCCTGGGACTTGTTGGGCCGAGAAGGATCCAGGTGTGGGAACATGCATGTCCAGGGTAAACACGGGGGGGGGGGGGGGGGGGTGGTGTTACACAACCCATGTGCCGGAGGTGTCCAGTCTGGAGTGTGTTGATGCAGACGGTTGCACTCGAGCTCAAGCTGCTGCTGAGCTGGCCGACTCCTTCCAGAGGGGGGGGGGGACTGGGGGGCTGAAATCAACAACCTGATGTTGGGGTTTTTTTTCTCAAAGTGTGTGAGGGCTGAATCTGTTCATGTTCAGGCAGGGAACTCAGACGTGAGGGATCCGGTCCGGCTGCAGGAGAATCTTCTGATGTGCAGCAGAACTGGTTTCTCTAAAAAAAAAACCTTCATGATACTGGGAGGGAGAGCCACAGGGCAGAGAGAGAGAAAGAGAGAGAGAGAGAGAGACTGCATGAAAAAAACTCTTGCTGTAGGGTTAACCTTTAATCTCAACTCACACACACACACACACACACACACACACACACACACACACACACACACACACACACACACAGATAACACACACACACACAGATAACACACATTATTCTGACACGGTGAACACATCACATAGTCTCTGGTCCAGATCCAGTTTCCTCTGTGACTTTAACTCTGAGACTTGAGATTTCATTAGAAATTCATGTTCTGCCCTAAAAACCTCGTCCACTGGTGCCGCTCGTGTTGTGAATGTGATATTATATAAATGCGTATTGCAGGTTTTGTTGTTGTGTATTTTCTGGATATTATGTCCTTTTTACAGGACATAATTTCCATTAGAAGTGATTTGCTAAGTGCTCTGAATGAATTCTGCTATGAGACCATTGAATGTGTTTGAACCCAGTGGGACAGACTGGACCACGGAGCATGAAGACCAACGTCCCAGCAGATCTGTCCTCCTCTGGTTCTTAGTGGGACAATAAAACAGACAAGAGGACAATCGTCTCAGCAGCTTGACGTGTGTGAGTCGTGGCTGTGTGGGGGGGGGGGGGTCAGTTCTCTGGGTTGACGTGCATCCAGCTGTTTGTTTGAGCGACTCCACGATCTCCCAGCCTGCCATGGACCTGGTTCCTCACCTCATTACAGGGGGCAGGATCTTGGTTTTCTTTGTAAACCCTGGTTCTCTGTGACTGTCCATTGATTTCGATTCTGGTGACGTCCACAGGAAGGAGACGGGAGTGAGTCACCGGCCTCCTGCGATCTCACCCTGACATTAACTCACACTCCTGCTGTGGCTCAGGAGACAAAGTGGAGTTCATCTCAGAAGTGGAACATGTGGAAGTCGCCGTCACATGAGTCACGTGGACCTTTAGGTTCTGACAGGGAGCAGAGGGAGGGGATGTGACCTCCGACCAAAGGCCCAGGGAGAAGAATCCTGAGGTCATTTCAGTTCTATTCTCAGCCACTTAATTCCTCTGGTCTTCATTTCACCAGGAAGCGTCATTCGACCGGCGGTGTCTCATCATTAGGCTTCATGGAGATGCTGAACGTCTCTCCTGGTTTTCATTTGGTTTCCTGTGACGTCGGCTTCATCCTCTCTCCTCCTCCGGCTCGAAACCAAATCAAACCGCAGCAGAGAGACGGATTCTGATTAAAACCTCGTCTCTGAGGTGTCGATGGGATTCGTTCAGGAATAGTTTGCATTTCATTCAGGCTGCGGTGACGTAGCACGAGCAATGTGCTCTCCATTTATTCATTCATCGCTTTAAACTGGACACACTGATGAAACAGTGAGACGTTAACATTTATGAGATTTATGATGATTTATGATTTGCTCAAACAGGGTTCAAGATTCAAGATTCAAGATTTTTATTATCAAATGCACAACAATAACATTAAGCAGTCGCTGGCAGTGAAATGCTTGAGTCACAGGCTCTCTTCTAGCAATGCTTAAGTAATTACTATCTATAAAATAAAATAGAAATAGTATAAAATAGTATAAAATAGAATATCAAAACTTAAAATAGAAATAAAGTTTATATATCTAAATATATATATATAAGCAGCTGAAGAGAAAATAAAACAACAATAGTGCATTTATGTGCAATATGCAAATATGTCACGGTGCTGGTCTGGTGGAATTATTGCAGTTCAGAGGAGTTTAAAAGTCTTATGGCCTGGGGGATGGTTTTAAGTAGTTATCGGTTATAAAAGGTTTATTGATGGATTTCGGTCAGAATGTCCTGCAGCTCTTGTCCATAAGATAACAGGACAGACGGTGGATGGGTGACGGCTCCCTGACCAGTTCAAGAGATAAACAGATGCATTAATAACCATTAACAGATTAATAAATTACAGATGTGAAGCCACAGAAAGTGACGTTACTGACAAGCAGCTCCTCAGAAACTCAGTGGTGATAAATATCAGAGCTGAAGATGCTGAACCTCGGTTGATCTGCTGGAGACACCGAGCTGGAGGAAGAGACGAGGATCAGAGAAGACGAGGATCAAACCTGATTCCTGTCAACGCAGACAAAAACTCTGAAGATCTGAGTCTTCATCATTCTGCTTCATCATATCAGATCATGGTCGGACACGTAGTTCATCCTGGAAGAAGCTTTGTTGACGTAGTTTTTATTCCTGTTGTTCCTCCTCTGCTCTGATTCCTGTGTTGCTGTTATATTCATATTAATTAACATCACAGGTATAAATAATCTGGTCCAGAAGGAAAATGATTTCTCTCCGTCGCTGCCAACGAAACTCATCAGACGATCAGAACTTGTTTCTCCGAGGATTCGACGTCTTCATCTCCATCGCTGCTCTGGATTTTGTTCACGTTGAATTAAACTCTGTCCTGATGCTTCAAATAGAACCGGAGCTTCAAATGTCATGTTTTTAAATTCAATTTAAATGAAAATACACTATTTGATTTAAATGAATTACCATTTAGAAAGAATATGTTATGATGGTGATTACACAATAACTCTGACAACTAATTTTTTTTATAAAATATACTTAATTAGAATTTTTTTTAACCTTTTTCATATTTATGTTTTCAAGGATGTTGTAAAACATGCATAAAATATAGACTTATAAGTATCAGCCTTTATGTCATCAGATTAACACAGATATGTAAACTTTTATTTGACAGATAATAATACAAAATCCAATTAAGTATTAGAAATATTTTACTCCT
Organism: Pleuronectes platessa; assembly: GCF_947347685.1. Taxonomy (NCBI): domain Eukaryota; kingdom Metazoa; phylum Chordata; class Actinopteri; order Pleuronectiformes; family Pleuronectidae; genus Pleuronectes; species Pleuronectes platessa. The sequence continues at coordinate 24,071,997 of NC_070639.1, read as the reverse complement.
TAATATCGGAATCGGCTTTGGCCTCCAAATCTCCAGATCGGCCTGAATCTACTTCTTATTATATATCTTAACATTTGTCAAATGAGATAAATCAGATTTCTGATAAATGTGGATCAATACGACAGAATCAAAATGCTGCGACCGTGGGAAAACTTTATCATGTGGAAATCAATCAGATCCATAAAACAGGTTATTGGTTCTATTTTCATTTTTATCTGTTTGTTGTCCTGAACACAGAAGAACGTGTTCCGGGAGCTGAAGCAGAATTCTCGTGTTCTCCTCCCAGCAGCACCGGGTCCCAGCACCGGAGACAGGAAGTGTGTAAATGTGTCAGACAAGGGAGTAATTAGCTAATGAGGATCTGTGTGTGTGTGAGTGACAGACTCGACTGGTCGCTCACAGAAACACGGATCCTAATCGCTGCTGCTCCTTCCTCTCGGATTGAGGACGTTCCTTGTTTTAACATTTTAAATGAGCTCAAAGCAACAGAGACTTTCAAACAACAAACCCACACACACACTCACACACACACACACACTCACACGCACACACACACACACACTTCACACATCATTATTAGGCAATGAATTATTTAATACAGGGACCTCGCAGGCTCCAGGAACTGATGAATCAATGAGAACGTCTGAGCACAAAGTAATAAATAGTCCATTTCAGAGGCTTCACCCATCACAGGCCCATTAACTGAACATGCACCGGCAGTACTTTCCACTTGTTATTTATGCACACACACACACACACACACACACACACACACTGATGCACAGCCTGAGAGTGTGTGTCTGTGTGTGTGAAGCAGGTAAACAGAGGATCATGTTCCTGCCATTACACAACACAGTAGCTGAGGGGGGAGGGGCCTGAGGGCGACAATTAACCAAACCTCAGAAGCTCCTGACTGTGTTTACCTCAGCTGTTCGATTCCTGTTACCGATCCTCCGCTCTCCCCCTCCCCCCCCCCCTCTCTCACACACACACACAGACACAGACACACAATCAGGCATGAGCAACAGTTTGATTATTTCTGAAATAAATGAACGTAGAATCCGTGACACTCTCTCTCTCTCTCTCTCTCTCTCTCTCTCTCTCTCTCTCTCTCTCTGATGGGTCACATTGACGTTGGATTACTCTCGGGATCCGAGCTGCAGACGTGAGACGTGTCGTACAAACACTCATCAGTGTATTGAATTGAAAATGTCTTTTGAAGCTTCTCAGATTTGTCCTCGGAGGTTTTACTCTCTTCTGGACGATAATAATAAAAATAATAAAGAGCCGAAATCACAAGTGAACATGAAACTCACAAACAATCAGAGTATATTATTAACCCGTCTCTTCTCTCTCCTCTCTCCTCGCAGACAGTAACTTTGTTCTGGGGAACGCTCAGGTCCAGTCCCTCTACCCCATCGTGTACTGCTCGGACGGGTTCTGTGAGCTCACCGGCTACGCCCGCGCCGAGCTCATGCAGAAGAGCTGCGCGTGTCACTTCCTGTACGGCCCGGAAACCAGCGACCGCTCCACGGCTCAGATCCAAGGAGCCCTGGACGAGAGGAAGGAGTTCAAGACCGAGCTGGTGTTCTACAAGAAGGAAGGTGAGACCAGCAGAAGTCTAAGTGCTCGTTTGTGGATCTGCTGTTACTTTAAGTTTTGCAGAAACATGCGTTGTGTAACCGTGTACAACGACATTTCCAGCTCACGCACTCATGCTGTGACCCACAATGTATTTACCGTCCATGCAGACAGTCAGACCTGTTGGTTCCAGCTGAGCAGGAACCTGCAGCTGACCTGTTGTGTTATTCTCTCTCATGTGAGAACTTATCTTTCCCTCTTGTATCTGTTACTCGTGAGTGTGTGTTTTATTTATAAAGCACATTTGATACACTAATAGATTCATGGTACACAGGGACATTAAAAACAACCCTGAGGCCAAATTATTAATCTATAATCCATCTATAATCAATTAAAAATCAGCTCCAATATTTAACTTTCATGGAAACAGGTTTAGTAGTTTTAATATGATCCTGCTGACAGACAATCAGCTGGTGGAGATAATTCACGTGTTCACATCTGACTCTCGTTCTTTAACAGTTGAAAGAGCTTTTTTCTCACAATAGCAGCTTCATGAATTTCAACACAGTCAATCACATGTTTCATCAGAACAAAGAATCCTTAAAGGTAAAGAAATGGTAGAAAACCAGTTTGAAGCTCAGAGGCTGCAGGAGAAGTTTCCTCTCTGGAGTTTGTTCAGATCTTCAGGAGGAGCCGAGGGAAGAGAAGTGAAAACCCGGAGAAAGAGAAATCCTGAAGGAGCAGAGTGAATAAAGAGCTGAGAGAAGAAGAACCTCTCATTCATCCGCTCTTTATTAATTATTGATAAGTGAAAGCTGTGGTGAATGATGTGTGTGGAGAGCGAGGAGCGAGGAGGTGAGGAGGAGTCACATGTGACCTGAGTTAGAATCCTGTTCTGCAGACGGACAGAAAACAAACACACACATCACAAAGGAGAAGGTTGGAATCAGCTTTAGAGCTTTTTCCCTCCGGGGGAACGAGGAGGAAGAATAAACACATTCATATCCAGTTCTCTCTCTCTGACGCCTCGGGCTCACTTTTAAAATTGCATTTGAGTAGACGCTCATATTCATATCAACAGGATTTACTGTACAACACGAGACATCTGGCTTCAGCTGCTCTTTTCATAACGAGGTCGATAAATACACACGACAAACACACACTCTGAAAAGCACTGGATCAAGTGCTGATGGTGTTTCGCTCGTTAAAGTCAGTCAAATGCAATTCAGCTGCATTATTATTTATTATAATAAGTACTTTTTAAGCTAATATTATGATAAACTGTGTTGGTTTAGAACGTTTATTAAGATTTATATGTTATATTAAGGAGAGCGTGTATCAAGAGTATTAAATAAAACATATTGTCCTAATTTAAATTTAGTCTTATGAAGAAGTTTCTTGTTGTTCTTCTCATGTTCTCATCAAACCACACAGATTTTGTACTTTTAAACTTTCAGACGTGTACAAATACACAGAAAGTAAACACACAACACAGATAGTGGGCTCTAATGTTGTACTTATACTGTCTGAGCTTCATCTTCTGAAAGGAAACGTGTTCTGCTCATACTCAGGATGTGTTCCATCGAGATTACACAGAATCAACTTCACAGATTATTATAGAACTTGTTGGACCAAGAAGAAGAATTTTACTTTCGGTTAATTTAACATTTTTCAACGATTTCTCATAAAATAATTTGTGGATCTAAATATTATTTGTTGCAGATCCAAATAGAAATGTGGATCTAGTGAATTTAAATATGTTTTTCTAGAGGAACATTGAGTTTTGGTGGAAACATGAACTCGACTGAGTGACTTTCTAGTTTCCATCTTTTCTCTTCTTGTCTTTTCTCCGTCCACGTGTTCCTGTTCAGAGTCTGTTCGGCTACTGGTGAAATTAAAATCTCCCTATCACATTAATAACAATATGCTCCAATGAATGAATATTAATCCACATATATCACCAACAGGTTTCCCTCCTTTATTAGTTATTCATGTGGAGGCAGAGCAGACGTTAAACTGTCTCTGTTTCCCACCGGGTTCCAGTCAAAGGGACAAATCCTCCATATGAGATGTTTGTATCGTTAATCCTCCGCCCGCTTCCCGAGACGCATCGTGAACACACATGATCCACCGGCGGCTCGAGTCCCAGGAAACCGCCGGCCGTACACGAAGCGCAGCTCATGGTGTCACGGGTCGGAGATTAAAGCTGAGTAACACAAAACCAAAGCAGCTGGTTTCACTGGGATTCCATGTGTTTATGCAGCAGCCAGCAGGGGTCACTGGTTCTGACTCATCCTCATATTTATGAGTCCCAGTTTGTATTTGTACCGGCAGCAGAGAAAAGACCAAAATAAGAAGGAATCAGTTCAACACGTTTATTCATGTGTTTCACTGAGAGACTTGATCCCTGGTCCCAGTGAACACGTGAGTCAGGCCCACACACCCTGACCTCACTGACCCCAGTTGAATACACACACGACTGTGTCAGGTTCCTCGTCAGGTTCCAGGTCAGGTTCCTCGTCAGGTTCCACGTCAGGTTCCAGGTCAGGTTCCAGGTCAGGTTCCAATTCAGGTTCCACGTCAGGTTCCAGGTCAGGTTCCTCGTCAGGTTCCAGGTCAGGTTCCAAGTCAGGTTCCACGTCAGGTTCCAGGTCAGGTTCCAGGTCAGGTTCCAATTCAGGTTCCTCGTCAGGTTCCTCGTCAGGTTCCAGGTCAGGTTCCAATTCAGGTTCCAGGTCAGGTTCCTCGTCAGGTTCCAGGTCAGGTTCCAAGTCAGGTTCCACGTCAGGTTCCAGGTCAGGTTCCAGGTCAGGTTCCACGTCAGGTTCCTCGTCAGGTTCCAGGTCAGGTTCCAGGTCAGGTTCCTCGTCAGGTCCCACGTCAGGTTCCACGTCAGGTTCCAGGTCAGGTTCCACGTCAGGTTCCTCGTCAGGTTCCAGGTCAGGTTCCAGGTCAGGTTCCACGTCAGGTTCCACGTCAGGTTCCAGGTCAGGTTCCACGTCAGGTTCCACGTCAGGTTCCACGTCAGGTTCCACGTCAGGTTCCACGTCAGGTTCCACGTCAGGTTCCACGTCAGGTTCCACGTCAGGTTCCTCGTCAGGTTCCAGGTCAGGTTCCACGTCAGGTTCCACGTCAGGTTCCAGGTCAGGTTCCACGTCAGGTTCCACGTCAGGTTCCACGTCAGGTTCCACGTCAGGTTCCACGTCAGGTTCCAGGTCAGGTTCCACGTCAGGTTCCAGGTCAGGTTCCAGGTCAGGTTCCACGTCAGGTTCCTCGTCAGGTTCCAGGTCAGGTTCCAGGTCAGGTTCCTCGTCAGGTCCCACGTCAGGTTCCACGTCAGGTTCCAGGTCAGGTTCCACGTCAGGTTCCTCGTCAGGTTCCAGGTCAGGTTCCAGGTCAGGTTCCACGTCAGGTTCCACGTCAGGTTCCAGGTCAGGTTCCACGTCAGGTTCCACGTCAGGTTCCACGTCAGGTTCCACGTCAGGTTCCAGGTCAGGTTCCAGGTCAGGTTCCACGTCAGGTTCCACGTCAGGTTCCTCGTCAGGTTCCAGGTCAGGTTCCACGTCAGGTTCCACGTCAGGTTCCAGGTCAGGTTCCACGTCAGGTTCCACGTCAGGTTCCACGTCAGGTTCCACGTCAGGTTCCACGTCAGGTTCCACGTCAGGTTCCAGGTCAGGTTCCACGTCAGGTTCCACGTCAGGTTCCACGTCAGGTTCCACGTCAGGTTCCACGTCAGGTTCCACGTCAGGTTCCAGGTCAGGTTCCACGTCAGGTTCCACGTCAGGTTCCACGTCAGGTTCCAGGTCAGGTTCCACTTCAGGTTCCACGTCAGGTTCCACGTCAGGTTCCACGTCAGGTTCCTCGTCAGGTTCCTCGTCAGGTTCCAGGTCAGGTTCCAGGTCAGGTTCCACGTCAGGTTCCTCGTCAGGTTCCTCGTCAGGTTCCACGTCAGGTTCCTCGTCAGGTTCCAGGTCAGGTTCCACGTCAGGTTCCACGTCAGGTCCCACGTCAGGTTCCACGTCAGGTTCCAGGTCAGGTTCCACGTCAGGTTCCAGGTCAGGTTCCTCGTCAGGTCCCACGTCAGGTTCCAGGTCAGGTTCCTCGTCAGGTTCCACGTCAGGTTCCACTTCAGGTTCCACGTCAGGTTCCACGTCAGGTTCCACGTCAGGTTCCTCGTCAGGTTCCTCGTCAGGTTCCAGGTCAGGTTCCAGGTCAGGTTCCACGTCAGGTTCCTCGTCAGATTCCAGGTCAGGTTCCACGTCAGGTTCCTCGTCAGGTTCCAGGTCAGGTTCCAGGTCAGGTTCCACGTCAGGTTCCAGGTCAGGTTCCACGTCAGGTTCCTCGTCAGGTTCCACGTCAGGTTCCACGTCAGGTTCCACGTCAGGTTCCTCGTCAGGTTCCAGGTCAGGTTCCACGTCAGGTTCCACGTCAGGTTCCACGTCAGGTTCCACGTCAGGTTCCTCGTCAGGTTCCAGGTCAGGTTCCACGTCAGGTTCCAGGTCAGGTTCCACTTCAGGTTCCACGTCAGGTTCCTCATCAGGTTCCACGTCAGGTTCCACGTCAGGTTCCACTTCAGGTTCAACGTCAGGTTCCTCGTCAGGTTCCACGTCAGGTTCCACGTCAGGTTCCACTTCAGGTTCCACGTCAGGTTCCTCATCAGGTTCCACGTCAGGTTCCACGTCAGGTTCCACTTCAGGTTCAACGTCAGGTTCCTCGTCAGGTTCCACGTCAGGTTCCACGTCAGGTTCCACTTCAGGTTCAACTTCAGGTTCCACGTCAGGTTCCACTTCAGGTTCCACGTCAGGTTCCACTTCAGGTTCCACGTCAGGTTCCACTTCAGGTTCCTCGTCAGGTTCCAGGTCAGGTTCCACTTCAGGTTCCACGTCAGGTTCCACTTCAGGTTCCACTTCAGGTTCCACGTCAGGTTCCACGTCAGGTTCCAGGTCAGGTTCCAGGTCAGGTTCCTCATCAGGTTCCAGGTCAGGTTCCACGTCAGGTTCCTCATCAGGTTCCAGGTCAGGTTCCAGGTCAGGTTCCTCATCAGGTTCCAGGTCAGGTTCCAGGTCAGGTTCCTCATCAGGTTCCAGGTCAGGTTCCACGTCAGGTTCCTCATCAGGTTCCAGGTCAGGTTCCAGGAGACAGAAAACAGTCGAGAAGAACGTCCACTGTTTGTCCACATCTCTGATCTACATGAAAAACCTTTGTTTAGATGTTTTTATTATTGGATGTTTGTATTATAGGATGTTTAGATGTTTGTATGTTTAGATGTTTGTATTATTGGATGTTTAGATGTTTGTATTATTGGATGTTTGGATGTTTGTATTATTGGATGTTTGGATGTTTGTATTATTGGATGTATTATGAAACCTGTTCAGACTCAGATCATGAACCTCATCCATCGAACCAGCTTCTCCTCTGTCTCCACGCTCACATTTCAGTTTTTCAGTGAAATGTCTCAAAACCTAATGAAACCGATTCTCATGGAACTCGTGAGGTTGTTAGAGTCGAGGTGTCTCGTTCTCTCTCCTCTGTCGCTGAAGGACGATCAACAGTTTCTAATTATGAGTTAATCAGTGGCACATTGTGTTAGTCTGTAAAAATCCATTAGGACTGAACACATCTGATCTAATTATGAACACGTATGATGTTTCCATCGCTGGTTGTTATTTACAGTGGATTCATTCCTCAGTGGAACCAGAAGGACAGAGACCATGTCTGTCTGTGTGTGTCTCTGCAGGTTCACAGTTCTGGTGTCTCCTGGACATCGTGCCCATCAAGAATGAGAAGGGTGAAGTGGTTCTGTACCTCGTGTCCCACAAAGACATCTCGGACAAGAAGAAGGACCATGATCCAGAACACGGACCCGACACCGGTGAGTTTAGAGACATCGTCCTGCTCACTGCTCTGCTGGTGGACGAGGAGACAAATGTCTTCAGGCTCATTGTCCTTAACGTCCTGTGATCTCCACCTGAGGTTTGTCCAAACGCCAAACTCACTAAGTCACCACCGAGCCTCAGGGGACTTCTAGAAACTTAAACCTGAAATCATATCCATGGATGAGGTATAAATAACCTACCATATTTATTTAGAGGGCCACTTTTTTAGATTATTTATGATTAATATCGTTAGAGCATGAAATCAAACAAACACATTAACACGTTGATGTCACAGATCGATTTCTGAAGAAGTCGAGAGCTGAATTCCAGAGACTGAGGCTGTTGTTATATATTAAGTAATAACTAAAATGTTAAAAGGAGAAAAGATGAAATACCTGATTCTAAATTGTCAAATATTTAATATCAAAAGCTCCTTGAACAAAGGAACAGTTTCCTCTAATACCTGCCGACCACAGATTATTATGTATAACATTCACAGATTCAAATAAATCATCTTCTGACTCATGACTCATCTTCGCTGAGGAGCTGGAACATGATTATTATCAGAGAAGAATTCCACGTGCACGGTTTTGTCTCCAGCTGTGAAGAGTCACAACAGCTTCCTGTGTTTCTGGCAAACGACGATTAAGCGTCTATTAATAATTTGAATGGCTCTTATCTTTTCCATCTGTCAGCCTGCGTCTTCTCCCCGGTGTGAATCTCAGCCTGATTAAATAAATGCCTGTTTGAAAAATTACATTGATATGAATGAGTGCCTCTAATAAAGTGCACGTGGCGACACATAACGAGTCTGTCAGAGATAAACACACGTTTCATCATCGGCTGTGAAATGTGCAGAGACTTGAGGGAAGAGGTCTCTGTTGAAATGATCGAGTCAATTAGAGGCAGTGAGGAATTAACTGATGCTGGAAATATGTAAATATACAGATGTTGGGGACGTAATAAATACATCTCATGAAACGATAAATGAAAACATCAGTTTGATCGAAGTAAACAAACTTCTGGATTCATGAGCTCAGAGCGAATCGGCTCGAGGCGTCTCAGTCGATTCTGAAACGACTGAGACAAATTCTCACTGTTCACATTTAACATTCACTGTTTATCTGCCTGTTGCCAGAAATTAATTTTTAATAGAATCTGACCAACAGACACATATTTAACTCGTGAATCTGTTGCTGCATTTTTTCTTCTTTCCGCACAAATTATTGATTTGATTCTCCATCAGGATCGTTTTGCCTCGAGTTGTTTTCACACGCCGGTGAGAACAGATTTTTAAATAACTCACACGTGTCACTGAAGGTTTGTGTTAAACTTCACTTCCTGTTGTTAAACCTCACGATCCTGAAGCAACACAACACCTCTGACCTCCAGGGGGCGAAGCGGAGTAATCAAGCCTCCTTAGATCAAGCAGGATGTTTAAATCTTTAGTTTTTTTTTGATTTGCTGTCACCTCATGGAAAGCACTTATGTGATTCCCCCCCCCCCCCCTCAGGTCTCTTATCACTTAGCTGTGGAAATGATTGAAGTCGCCTTTCCTTCTCTGCGTTTCATAAACATAACAAGTTATTAAATTTCACTTTACATCGAGTTCTGTGCACGAGGAGACAAACAATGAAAGAAAGAAGGTTCCAGATGTTTCTGTTTTCCAGATCGATAACTGTTCATGTTCACGTTTCAGTCGAAGGAACCGTGAGAGGAAACTGAAAGAGGGAGAAAGTGACAGGTGGAGAATGAGAGGAGGGAAAGAGTTTGACTTTTCTAGTGAGACGAGTTCGATTCAAACAAACTCACTCAGCTGTCGACCGGCTCCACGTCTCAGTTATTTTATTAAACACTGAACCGTTTGGTGAGATCGACTCGGAGTGAAGAGGCTGGCGACTCGTTCTGGATCCGACTCAGTGAAGATCTGAATTCTGTTCAAACAGAGAAACTGTCCAGATAAACAATCCTTTCAGAATCAGACTGAGATTCACTAAGACTCACACACGCTGGGTTTAATACAGAGATTTTAAAAGTGCAGATTTTAAACTCTTTAACTTGAGTCTTACTTCACACATGCTCACTGTTGATTTGTGTAGTGAACTTGCACCAGAAACAACAACAACATCAACAACAACAACATATATCTCAGGTGTTTGACAGATGGTTAAATGTTTGAAGTCATTTTTGTGACATCATGTTGCTGACAGAGACAGAAGGAAATGTAAAGTGGAATCAACGAGAAGAAGGAAGAAGATTTTCTATCTGGTTTCACGACTTCTGGAATCTACCTTGTGTGTTTCTGAGCCTGCAGAGATTTCAGATTGAGTCTCACCTGCATGTTGATGACTTAACTTCATTAATTATGATATTTAATCTTCGTTACAGGAGAGTGTAGATCCTACAGAAACACCAAGGCAGATCAGAGTCAAATATTTAAACATAAACTTGGATCAACAGCTGCACGTGAGACTATCACAGAGAGAAGCAGTCCAGCATGTTAACAAAGAGCTGAGTCATCATCACGTGTGTCTTCTCACTGAGACACTTGATGCTCAGACTTGAGTTTAATGATGTGGAACAAGTCACATGTCCAGTTTTCTCTGCTCGACCTTCATCGCTCACCTGTCAACGTCTCCAGCTTGAGAGAAGCTGCTGTTTGATGAGGACTCTGGTTTCCAACCCTGTGATGTTGTAGTTTGAATTGTGTCTGAGCTCAGTCTCCCCCCCCCCCCCCCCCCCCCCCCCCCCCACAGACGAGGAGACGGGGCTGGAGGTGCACCAGGTGACTCGCCCTCCGAGCTTCAACAGCCACCGGCGCCGCAGCCGAGCCGTCCTGTACCACCTGTCAGGACACCTGCAGAAACAAGACAAGAGCAAACTGAAGATCAACAACGTGAGTGTCTGAATGTTTCAATGTTTCAGTGAGCAGCTCGTTAGTGTTTCTCTTCACGTCCCGTTTAAACACAAGCTCAAATTCATAAGTTTACGACTATAAAGATAATGAGTTTTCTGCTGTTTATTTGTTTCACTCAGATAAAATCGAGGTCATAACGTTCAGCGTTGATTCGATGTCACGGTCGTTCTGAAGTGTCAGATCATTTTTGTGATGATGTTAAATTACAGTATTTGACTGATTGAGTCGACTCACTAATATAAACAGTGTGAAAAAATAAGTAACGGTGAAAAGTAACAACAAGAAACTGAGTTTTATTATGCTCATTACAGGATTCACTGCACATCTGATGATTCCACTGCATTAACGCTGAGCTACGTGCAAACAGGAACCTAATTATCCATTTAAACTATTTCCCAGATTGACTCATTAAATCTCTCCTGAGTTATAAAAACATATTCTCACATCATTCTCTGCTTGTATTTCATTAAACTGTGCAATATAAAGAAGTTAAGTTAACACCCAGTTTATGGCTGCTTCATCAAACTAAATGAAAAAATGAAAATCCAGTGAAAAGTTCTTAATTGAAGTAGATTTTCCTCACCCTGTGATCTCGTCCCTGTCTCAGAACATGTTCGGGGACAAGCCTCCGATCCCGGAGTACAAAGTAGCCGCCATCCAGAAGTCCCGCTTCATCCTCCTGCACTACGGGACCTTCAAGGCCGGCTGGGACTGGTTGATCCTGCTGGCGACCTTCTACGTGGCCGTCACCGTGCCCTACAACGTGTGCTTCACCGTGGTGGGGGGGCGGGAGGACGGCGGCAGCACCGGCGGCAGCAGCTTCCCCCGGAGCCCCCCCAGCGTCAGCGACATCCTGGTGGAGATCCTGTTTATTCTGGGTGAGAGTTTTTAAATCTACAGCTGAACCCGAAGGTCCAATCATGAGGTTCACACATGAACAACAGATGTGTAAGAGCACAGAACATCTGGAGGGGGGGGGGGGGTCTGTCGAGGGCACATCGACACTGACCTTCATCACCAAGAACTCTCTTCACATCTTCTCCTTGTGTGGCTCCACTTTTCCATGCTGAGATATTTGTGTTCTTTTTGTGTTTATTTGTTTCTTTATCTGTCGCGTGTTAGAATCATCGTCAAAGTGATGAATCCTCCAGACGATCTCCTGCTGGTTCTCACATGATCTCACTCAGACATTAAGTTCTCACTCAGCTCCTCAGGAGAAGGTCTGGAGATCAGTCAGTCCAGGTCAGGACTGGAAGCAGCTTTAATATCACTAGATCTGGATTTTTCTCTATCACCACATTGCACAAACTCATAAATGTCTCTTAAACATGTCTGAATATCTTTATTAGGATCTTTTAACTAATCTCTCCATGAAATCACAATATTAAAGGAAGTGATTCTGGATTCACATCAAACATTTAATGAGATCTTTCCCGACCCGTCCTCTTTTTTATCTTTCCTACGATCAAACAATCAAACACGAGGTTTTAAAATCCCCTCGTGTTCAAACACACGTTCAAGCTTCTGTTTGATGAGTTTTCCTTTTTTCCAACGTCAGTAATTAACACGACTTAGTGACCGAGACATTCGCCCGTCTGCTCCTCGTCCAGCTTCCCCGACGGGAACTCAATAAAAAGCTTTTCTCTGAGCGGCTCATCGCTCGTGATGAGGTCGTTGAAGGTTTTAATGACGCGTCGTCTGAGCTCAACACGTCTGTTTGTTCCCGTCTGTAGGAAACAGTGAACACGAGCTCGCCATCAATAAACCTCCTGCAATGAAATGATATGAGCCACACGCAGTCAAAAGGCCGACGCCCCCCCCCCCCCCCCCCCACCAGTCAATATTTCATTTGTTAGAAGTAAACAGGCCGGTGGGTTCATCAATACGTTCGATGGTGGATTTAAAACCTGGTGTCACGTCCGATTCTTCATTAACTTCTGTTGATTCGCTGCTTTTAATGAATGAATTAAAACTTTTATTAAGACCTGGAAAATGATATTTTCACATAATCCTGCTGACAAACAAACAAACAAACCAACAGACAGGTTCTCGAGAAGCAGGAGAAATGTGACTGGGAAGCTCAGAGATGTGTTGGGACCATTAAACAAATGAGACAATAAAACCAGTCTGAGATCACTTGTTGACTTTTCAAATCAGGCCTGAACGTTCACTTGTATATTCTGAGACTTTAACGGTTTAGAATCCATTTGTGTCCGTTGTCTTTGTCGCTGTGTGATGATCATGTGACAGTTCTCACTTCCTGTCGCGGTGCTAACCCCTGCTGTCGCCCCCTGCTGTTTGTTGTCGCCCCCTGCAGACATTGTGCTGAACTTTCGAACCACTTTTGTGAGCACGTCGGGTCAGGTCGTGTACGACGCCCGCTCCATCTGCGTTCACTACGTCACCACCTGGCTCTTTGTCGATCTCATTGCCGCCCTGCCCTTTGACCTGCTGTATGCTTTCAACGTCAGCGTGGTGAGTCTCCTCTGTGTGTGTGTGTGTGTGTGTGTGTGTGTTTGCATGATCACAGACAAACAACGTGTGACCGATTGAAGAGTTTGTGACTAATCAAGCTTCTGAATTCACCTCATATGTGTGAGTGTTTCTCCAGAGAGAGAGAGAGAAACACTCTGTCTCCTGCTGCTCCTCATGAACCGGCCGGCCAGCCGAACTCCCAGGAGGAGAAATCAATGTTTTCATGTCTCTGATTCTCGTGTGGATTCATTTCATCAACTGTTTCTCCTCAGACAAACAAACGATGCTCAGCTAAATCTGGTGTTAGTGCACAAGCTGCTGCAGGTCTTTGTTTTCCTCAGGATCCGGCTGCGTAAAATCACACGACTGGTTTCTAAATCCTAGTTCAGAGCCTGCATGTGTGTGTGTGTGTGTGTGTGTGTGACCAGATGTGTTGTGTGTCTCCACCTGTCCCTGCAGTACTTCGGGGTCCACCTGCTGAAGACGGTGCGGCTGCTGCGGCTGCTGCGGCTGCTGCAGAAGCTGGAGCGCTACTCCCAGTACAGCGCGGTGGTGCTGACGCTGCTCATGTCCATGTTCGCGCTGCTCGCCCACTGGATGGCCTGCGTCTGGTACTTCATCGGCCGCAAGGAGATCGAGAGCCCGGGCTCCTGGGATATCGGTCAGTAACATTCAAGATTCAAGATTCAAGATTCAAGAGTTTTATTTTCAAATGCACAACAACAACATTAAGCAGTCGCTGGCAGTGAAATGCTTGAGTCACAGACTCTCTTCTAGCAATGCTCAGGTAAGTACAACCTAAAAAATAAAATAGAATATCAACATTTAAAATAGAAAATAAAATATATATATCTAAATAAATATATATACAGATGAAGAGAGAAATAAGATAAAACAACAATAGTGCAATTTGTGCAATAGGGCAAATATGCAAATATGCCACGGTACTGGTTTGGTGGAGTAAGTAAGTAAGAACCTTCCACCAGGCACAGTGTGAGAAGTACTTGTACTCAGCTGCTGAAGTAACTGTACCTGTGTACTACACGACTGTACTCAGGCTGTGTACCATTCCTTTTAATATCTTCAAGTGCTTTTCATTTCTTCTACTTTTACATTCCGTTCCCATTTCCTCCGTGTGAAGATCTTTTATTGTCCGGTTTTGTTTTCTAGTAACTGTCCTGCTCCCATGTTGTGCTTCACTGTTACTTCTCTCTCTCTCCATGTGTTTCCTCTTTGTGTCCTCTCGCTCGCTGAGTCGTCCTCCGTCCGTCTCCCTCATCGATCCGTCCACAGCGGCCCATCGTTGTCCTTTCAGCAAACCACATAACGACTGGAGTCAATTCACGTCCCTCAATTTAACATTTAGAGAGATGAGCGGAATCCAGGGGACGACGAGACAGTCTGACCTTAACTGACCTTAACGGCTGTGATTAACAACACAGCTCTGATATCGGCTTCTCCATACGTTTGACTGCTCCGTCTGTCTCTCAGCTCGTTACTGCCCCCGATGGAGCTATGGTTGTTTTACGAGCCACAGTGGACAGAGGGGGACAGAAGAGGACAGGAGAGGACAGGAGAGGACAGGAGAAGAGGACAGACACGTGGATATTACATGTTGTTGTTGGACAGACTTCAGGTTTCCACATGAAGCATTTGACCCTTAGAGGCCTTCAACCGTTAGATGGTGTTACAGGATCCGGCTGCAGAGCCAAAACAAACACACAGTCCACATCTTCAATTCTTTAGATCCAGATTTTTGAAAACTAACACAAGGGCAGAAAAATATCTCACACTCCTCAGAGCAGAGAAGCATCTGAACGTTTAATGAAAACTGAAACTTCTGGAATAAGATTAAAAAAATGGATCCACTTTAAAAAAAACTCACAGAATCTGAAGTTATTTGATGTAACAACAAAGTAAACTATGTTCATGTTTCATCTGTAGTGGATTTGACTTCAACACAAACTGGTTTTGTGTGTAACTCCTGGTGTGACGCTGGTGTGAGGTTGTAGAAAGCAGATGATCAGGACCATGGAGAGCTCCCACTAATTCAGTCAGTTCTGCTCCACTGAGACATCAGCACCTTGGACAGAGAAAATAATCATAACATCTGTAGTTATGAGTCTTTATTTATGAAGCTCTTCTAAATAAAAGACACACAAGTAAGATTTAAACATAATAATAAAAGAAAGAGTAAAAACACTAACATTTAATAAAGACAAACCTTTAAAAAGTAAAATCAACACAAGACTCTAGAAGGTTTGAATTAAAGGAAGCTACTGGAAAATCCTTCCCAGCGTTAAACAGTTTCAATACCCAGGATTTACATGTGATGTAAACTTACTTTACAAACTCGAGTGACTTTACAGTAAAGTTTGTCTGAGACTCAGTTCTGCATAGTTGACAATATGACGCAGGATGAGCTGCAGCAACACAACATTTAAAATCTGCTATAAACTCACTTTTTGTGAAGGTGATTTCCAGAGAACAACTTCTTTAGAAAATGTGTTGTTGTTGTAGGTAAATAAAGAATTATACATATTGTAAAATATTCTGGGTAAACACTCTAAATTCCCAGTTGAAAGCCCCCCCCCCCCTCAGTGATTCCCTCCACGTCCCCTCTTGTGTTTCATGTTGTGTGTTGGGAAGTCGGCTCCTGTGGGTGACGGAGGTTAAGTTGTGCTAATGATGAAGTAATTAGGAAACTACTCAGGTGTTAAATCCTCTAATGTTGTTGGTTTAGCTGCTGGAGTGGGACTCTGCTCCCAGCTCCTCTGTCAGCTCTGCTTATTGATGCTGCCAGGCCGGTCTGCACTGAGAACACACAACACAGACACACACACAGACACACACCCAAGGTCAGAGCTGGAATGTTTGATGCAAGGGATCAATGAGCAGATTCATCCTTATTGTATTATTCATACTCCCCAGTCTTGCCGTCTCTCTCTTCCTGACTCGGCCTCCGGCGGCTCGTCTGGGCTTCACTTCTCCACTCGTCTACTCACAAACACTGTTTCTCATTTCATCCCTCGCTTCCTCCTCTCTGCCCTGCCTCCTTATGTCCTCCATCCTCGGCCCCTTCTCTTGTTTTCCTTCCTCCCTTCCTCTAAAGCTGAGCTGCTGTCTTGGTACTTGTAGTGCAGCTCAGTGAGATCAAGTCATCGAATGATTGTTAAAGAAAATGTGGAGTTTTATTTTATCTCTTAATCTGGATGCACGGACTCGTTCACAGCTTCAGAGTCGAGGTTTCTTTGGTTAAGATGAGAATGTTCCAGGGAAATTATTATCTGGTTTGTTAAACTGACATTATGGATCAGCAGAATGAGTAAAGTCTAAAAACTCGGATCTTAGTGCCTCCAGAACTTGTATTCTTCGGATATAATAGAATCTATAGCTGCTGCAGAAATGAAGAGGAATAAAAACCCCTCGGTATTTCACCAGGAGGTGAACGGAGCAGAACATATTCAGCTGTAAACGGTCTCCAGGAGAAGTTCTGTGCTCCGGTGATAACATGCCTCAGTGCAGGGGAAATAAAAAAAGGATTTTCTATATTAACGTCTCCCACTGTTTATCTCCCTCTCCCTCAGGCTGGCTCCACGAGCTGGCCAAGCGTCTGGGTACCCCGTACTTCCTGTCCCCGCTGGCGGCGCTGGTGCCCTCGGCCGCCGCCGGCCTCCCGGCCAACAGCAGCAACAGCAGCGGCAGCCACTGGGGCGTGTCGGGGTCAGAGGTCGGCGGCCCGGCCTCCTGGAACTCCAGCCAGTATTATGGAAACGTGTCGGGGGGGGAGGCCGTGTCGGGGGGGGGCGGCGGCCGGCGCTGCGGGGGTGGCGCTGCTGGGCGGCGGCCCCACGATGAGGAGCAGCTACGTCACGTCTCTGTACTTCGCTCTGAGCAGTTTGACCAGCGTGGGGTTCGGGAACGTGTCGGCCAACACGGACTCGGAGAAGATCTTCTCCATCTGCACCATGCTCATCGGAGGTAACACACAAATCATCACACTTCATCTGGTGCATCAACACACACGAGGACACTTCCTTCTGACTCCCTCTTTAAAATTCATCCTTTTCATATTTGGGACAAACAATAGATGCAAACTCACACATTCAGATCTCATCAGTCTCACTGCGTTGACACAGAGGTTCACCAACATGTTTGGCTTCATCTGCTTTGTTTTTATCAGGTTATTAAAAACTTTGGACTCAAGTCAAAAAGCAAGAGCTTAGTTTCTGGATCATAGAATCAAATGTTTCTTCAATTTGCAGGATGATACAAACATGTCGGCTGGGAGCTGATTTTCAAAAGAACAGAACTTCCCCCTATTATTTTTTAATAGTAATATAGTTCTTATGATATTAACTCCTGTAGGGAAGTAAACAATGTGTTAATGAGGAGTCATGTTCGCAGGAGGCACAACACTGAAATCTTAGCCTCTTACATTATTATTATTAATTCTTTCATGTGATATTTCCTCCAAGGAACCAGGTTTTTTCTCTCCTTCTTACTTATTGATTTGCACAGTAAAAGGTTTTGAAAGCTGTTTCCTGTGCTGTGCTCAGTGTTTCTAAAAAACAACACCAGTGTGAATTATTTGCCTGTTTCCAGTAAAGTTGTTGTTTCCTCGTTCGTTGTGGTTTCGTCTGAAGTAAAGTGATAAATGAAGAAAACCTAAAATGGAGGAACTGGGAAAGGTTTTTGCTGAGAGAAATGTTGAAATATGATCAGATCGGGTGAACATTGAGTGGGCTTCTAATGGACACACACACACACACACACACGCACAATGACAACAAACATCAGGCTTCATCAACTTTGTCCACATCAGAAAATTGTTCAGACATAATAGTTTCTTTCATTAAAAATCCAAACTCCACATCCGTCTTCAGGCAAAAAACTAAATCCCAGGAGAGTTAGAATTTGACATGATGTGGAATGTTGTGTAACATTATTTATAATGTATATAAATAACCTATTGGACCTTTTATGGTTATATAGAACTTTAATTACACATTTCATGGACTGTCCCAGTTGCCCCATAACATTATGTTATTCTAGATGATCTACGCCCACATTTTAAAACACAGGATCCAGGTTTATGATTTATCTGAAATGTGTGTTGTGTACTGTTGAATTTTAATTTCACGACACTAATACTCTGTGAGTTGTGTTTCTGTCACTGGTTCAGTCTCACGTCCACGAGCTGTAAATACTTTATTTATATTGAATTGAAGTGAGAGAGAGACTGAGAGGAACGAGAGCAGCTTCAGGACTTCCTCTGACTCCAGGTCTGTTTCCTGCTGCTCTGCCCTTCAGCTGCACCTGAAAACCATTGAGACATTTCTACACCAGAGGTTTTTAGTGTTATATTCCTCAGAATGTGCGGCGGGTCACTGTGCCTGCAGGACAAAGTCATTAGTCTGTGTGTCAGTGGACTGTGGACGTGTCCTGAGGTCTGAACCCTGTCTCAGCAGCTTCTCTGTTCAGCCATGAATCAGAGTTAGAGACAGAATCTGCTGTGAAATCCACTCGGGACAGAAACTCATAAAACAAACACTTCTGCTTCTCTGTGTTTCCACTCACACGAGCAGGTGACGGCTGAAGTATTTAGAAAGTATTAATACTGCACAGTCCTCATACTGGAGCTGTTTTTGACTTTTAAATAATAGTCTTGATTTGTTTTTTTTTTCACTTGAAATAAAGGTTTTATTTAACCTTGATAGGTTTTATTTATCACAGTGAGTCACTGATCTGTTGTGGAGCTTTAATCCACCTCAGCCGCTGCTTTCCACTGGTCTCAGAGCAGCTAAGTCGTTTTAAGCCCTTTGCATTTTAACTTCTTGGGTCTTATGAAGACGTCCCGTGAAGCTTCCTGCTGTGCAGGTGCATTGTGGGATTTTCCTGGGGGTCACTCTCGATATAAACCAATCAGATCACTCGGTCATTAGCTATGATTCATATCAACAGAGTGAAGGAACCTTCCTTCTGTCTTCCAGCCCTGATGCATGCTGTGGTGTTCGGTAACGTGACGGCCATCATCCAGAGGATGTACTCACGCCGCTCGCTCTACCACACGCGCACCAAGGACCTGAAGGACTTCATCAGGGTCCATCGACTGCCCAAAGCCCTTGAGCAGCGCATGCTGGAGTGTTTCCAGACCACGTGGTCGGTCAACAACGGGATCGACGTCAATGAGGTGAGGGGAAGAAGCATTCATGTTAAAGAGCTGTTTCAAATGTGAAAGCATCTTTAGCCCTCATGGAGTTTCAGTTTCTTATGATCAGATTCTGAGAGTTCGACTCCGACACCAACAGAATGGAGGTGAAATGTTGGTCGTGCTTCTTGTTGATGGACGTTTGAAAGATTCAGCAGAAAGACACAAAGTAGAAGAAGAGAATCCAGAGACGTTCTGGTTTCTAATGTTCCAGTTAAGTAGAAACCAGTTCCCAGTGAACCTCTCTGTCTTGCTCCTCAGCTGCTGAAGGACTTCCCAGACGAGCTGCGGGCCGACATCGCCATGCACCTGAACAAGGAGCTGCTGCAGCTGCCGCTGTTCGAGTCGGCCAGCCGGGGCTGCCTGCGCTCACTGTCCCTCATCATCAAGACGTCCTTCTGCGCTCCGGGCGAGTTCCTCATCCGACAGGGAGACGCCCTGCAGGCCATCTACTTCGTGTGCTCGGGCTCCATGGAGGTCCTGAAGGACAACACCGTGCTGGCCATCCTTGGTGAGTCGGGGGAGCAGGAGGTCCACAGAGGAGGCGACTGAATAACCATGTTGGTCTGTGTAAAAACAGGGAGAATCAGCATTTTCTATTTATTCATCTATTTATAATATAATAGCTTCAATATTCAGGTTATTTTCCTCTTTGTTTTGCCCAAATAACCAAAAAAGGACAAAATCATTCCCTGAGTCTATTTTCTTATTATTGAAGAAACCGGATCAAACAAACGTTAATGAAAAATCTTCAGCTGAATATGAAGTGTGAGATTTGATATGTTCCGGTTCACTAATGAGACTCAAACACAACAAGTGCGGTTTGTTATGATGAATTTGTGACACAGACGTGGATGAAGAGTTCACATTAGAGCTGCAGCAGAGAGATGATCCTGATCTGCTGGACTCCAGCTGCATCGGTCGTGAAGGAGGGAACCGTTCCCTCACAGACGAGAGGAGAACGGGGCTGTTTGATAATAACTGCTGCTAAGGTAGAGGAGGAAGAGGAGGAAGAGGAGGTAGAGGAGGAAGAGGAGGAAGAAGAGGAAGAGGAGGTAGAGGAGGTAGAGGAGGTAGAGGAGGAAGAGGAGGAGGACACGTGTGTGTATATCAATCAGACAACAAGGACGGCCGGGCTGAAGGAGCATTGATAAAAGAGCTGCTGTTTGTGCCCTGCTGCTTTAAAGAGTTATCAACAGACACACACACACACACACACACACACACACACACACACACACACACACACACACACACACTCCTCGTCTCTGGGGACGTGAAGGCGGAGCCGAGTTCAGGTCTAATATTAGACCGATCTTCAGACTGTGTGGGAGTGAAGATCCACAGAGTGAAGATCCACAGAGTGAAGATCTACAGAGTGAAGATCTACAGAGTGAAGATCCACTGAGTGAAGATCCACAGAGTGAAGATCCACAGAGTGAAGATCCACAGAGTGAAGATCTACAGAGTGAAGATCCACAGAGTGAAGATCTACAGAGTGAAGATCTACAGAGTGAAGATCCACAGAGTGAAGATCCACAGAGTGAAGATCCACAGAGTGAAGATCTACAGAGTGAAGATCCACAGAGTGAAGATCCACTGAGTGAAGATCCACTGAGTGAAGATCCACAGAGAGAAGATCCACAGAGTGAAGATCTACAGAGTGAAGATCCACAGAGTGAAGATCCACAGAGTGAAGATCCACAGAGTGAAGATCCACAGAGTGAAGATCCACTGAGTGAAGATCCACAGAGTGAAGATCCACAGAGTGAAGATCCACAGAGTGAAGATCCACTGAGTGAAGATCCACAGAGTGAAGATCCACTGAGTGAAGATCCACAGAGTGAAGATCCACTGAGTGAAGATCCACAGAGTGAAGATCCACAGAGTGAAGATCCACAGAGTGAAGATCCACTGAGTGAAGATCCACAGAGTGAAGATCCACAGAGTGAAGATCCACAGAGTGAAGATCCACAGAGTGAAGATCCACAGAGTGAAGATCCACAGAGAGAAGATCCACAGAGTGAAGATCCACAGAGTGAAGATCCACAGAGTGAAGATCCACAGAGTGAAGATCCACTGAGTGAAGATCTACAGAGTGAAGATCCACAGAGTGTAGATCCACAGAATGAAGATCCACTGAGAGAAGATCCACAGAGTGAAGATCCACAGAGAGAAGATCCACAGGGTGAAGATCCACAGAGTGAAGATCCACAGAGTGAAGATCCAGAGAGTGAAGATCCACAGAGTGAAGATCCACTGAGTGAATATCCACAGAATGAAGATCCACAGAGTGTAGATCCACAGAATGAAGATCCACTGAGAGAAGATCCACAGAGAGAAGATCCACAGAGAGAAGATCCACAGAGTGAAGATCCACAGAGTGAAGATCCACAGAGTGAAGATCCACAGAGTGAAGATCCACTGAGTGAAGATCCACTGAGTGAAGATCCACAGAGTGAAGATCCACAGAGAGAAGATCCACAGAGTGAAGATCCACAGAGTGAAGATCCACAGAGTGAAGATCCACAGAGTGAAGATCCACAGAGTGAAGATCCACAGAGTGAAGATCCACTGAGTGAAGATCTACAGAGTGAAGATCCACAGAGTGTAGATCCACAGAATGAAGATCCACTGAGAGAAGATCCACAGAGTGAAGATCCACAGAGAGAAGATCCACAGGGTGAAGATCCACAGAGTGAAGATCCACAGAGTGAAGATCCAGAGAGTGAAGATCCACAGAGTGAAGATCCACTGAGTGAATATCCACAGAATGAAGATCCACAGAGTGTAGATCCACAGAATGAAGATCCACTGAGAGAAGATCCACAGAGAGAAGATCCACAGAGAGAAGATCCACAGAGTGAAGATCCACAGAGTGAAGATCCACAGAGTGAAGATCCACAGAGTGAAGATCCACTGAGTGAAGATCCACTGAGTGAAGATCCACAGAGTGAAGATCCACAGAGAGAAGATCCACAGAGTGAAGATCCACAGAGTGAAGATCCACAGAGTGAAGATCCACAGAGTGAAGATCCACTGAGTGAAGATCCACAGAGAGAAGATCCACAGAGTGAAGATCCACAGAGAGAAGATCCACAGAGTGAAGATCCACAGAGTGAAGATCCACAGAGTGAAGATCCACAGAGTGAAGATCCACAGAGTGAAGATCCACAGAGTGAAGATCCACAGAGAGAAGATCCACAGAGTGAAGATCCACAGAGTGAAGATCCACAGAGTGAAGATCCACAGAGTGTAGATCCACAGAGTGAAGATCCACAGAGTGAAGATCCACTCGGCTGCTTCCACACAGAAGAATCACAACCTGCACATCACGTGTGGTTCTGAACCTTCTACACATCACACACTTCATTTAGAACTTCACACTCTCTGTACTGTTTCTCACACGTGCACCAAGGAGGATGGAGAAGATGAGACTGAGCAGTTCAAGAGGTGGAACGTGGTGTTACTGCTGCTTCACAGATGTTTACAGATGTTATAGATAGGGTTAGGGTTAAATGAGTAAGATGTGCTTGTTGTATTCTGAATGATGACCTCTGCTGTGGAACTTCTGGTTTCAGATCTGTTGGTTTGTTTGTTAACTCAGAACTTTGGTGCCGATAGAACATTTTTCATCATTCTCAGATTTTTCTCAGATTCATAATTCATGAATCTTGATGAAACGAATCCCATTGAGGGAGATGATGAGTGTTTGTGGTTTGGTGAGGCCTGATTGGATTGAAGGGATGTTGGTTGTTAGGTCGTCAGCAGGATCAAACTCAAAGTACCACACTCAGTGAAAGGTCAAAGGTCAAGACTTATTTACTTCAATTTCTTGGTTTGGATCATTTTCACTGATTTCCCAGGAAGTTATTCATGGATCTTGATGAATCTAATCAGACATGTTGAGTGGACTTCATCTCTGAGTGGAACTGGGAGCAGCCTGATTGAGTTTCAGGGAACTGGTGGGTGTTGACTGTGGTTTGAACTCTACTGGGAGCTGCTGGATTTCTCTACCTGTACCTAATAAACTGGCCTCTCGGTACAAACTGACTGTTCTGACATTGACTGATGTGAGTTTCTAATAAAGATCTGATTCTGCTGGACTCAGAGTTCTGTGTACATGTTTGAGTCTGAACTCAAACCCTCCTGGTGCTCGGCCCCTGGTTCTTCAGAGCCGGTCGAGTCCACATCCGTCTGGTCATGTCAGAAGTTCACTCCTGAGTCACTTCAGTTCTTTTATTTGTCTAAACACGACATCAACTTCAGTAAGAATACACGTTTAACCTTCAGTGGTGAGCGTTGTCATTCTAATTCAAATTGGAAACTGAGCAGTCGGACAAATCGCTGCACCTGTGACAACAGCAGGAGGAAATCTAATTTCCTCTGGATGTGCTTCAGAGCCTCTTCAACAACTAATCCTGCACGAGCGGGTCCAGCTCCTCTGAGCCGTGAAAGGATGTGATGTGATAGAGGGGGGGGGGGGGGGGGGTCCTCTGGTTTGTTTGACAAGAACAGATGCACCCGTCTCAAAAGTCACTTTCTGCAAAGGTCACGTATTGTATTAATGGTTTTGTGCTTGTGCACCTGTATCAATGTATCGTGTGTGTTTGTGTGTGTCTGTGTGTGTGTGTGGACGGAACGCGGTGCTGTGCTGGTATCAATAATAAATCTATTGTACATTATTAAAGCAGTTTGATTATTAATGCTGAAATGTGGAGCCTGCAGAGCTCAGGAGGCTCCGCCCCTCGTGACCTTTGCCCTGCAGCTCCTCCATGTTGGATTTAACCACCGGAGGAGAGACGTGGATTTAAAACAGGAAGTGAGAAACTGTTCAAGTCTCAATTAGTTATTTGATGGATGATATGAAAAAGGGGTAAAACATGATTGATTGACAGCTGAGTCTGGCTCCTGATTTGTTCTGATTGGTCCATTGAAGCCTGATTGGGCGAATCACTGGGAGCATGTGATGACTTCCTGTGAGTTGATGGAATCACCCGCAGCCATGTTTCTGGCTTTTTTAAACTTTTTGTGTTTCTTTTTTTAGAATGAAGTTTCATGAGTGAGTGAAAACAGAGAAACAGCTGTTGTATAAAAGTTTCAGACCACGATTAAAACAAGTTTAAACCAAACTCTGGGACTCGTGCTGCTCGTGGGGAAACGACGTGGATCGTTCCAGTTTGTGTAGAAGTTGCTGTGGTTGAGCAGAATCACATTGTGTGTCTTTGTGTTAACTGCTGTGATCACATCGTCCTGAAGCAGCTGAGACGTGTGCTGAGATTTTACTCTTGAAAAGTTCAAGGACAGATGTCATTGATTAAACAAGCTGCTTTCAGGAGCTTTCCTTCTCGTCATCTTGACACACACACACACACACACACACACACACACACTCACACAATCACACAATCACACACACACACTCGACAGATACACACTCCTAAATGTCACTTCCAAGTGCTCATCTCTTGCTCAGTTAAACATTTCGCGGTGATTACGATGAAGACGTCTCTCGGCTCCGGTGCCAGACTAAGAAGAAGAACATATGGGGGGGGGGGGGGGGGGGGGGTTGAAATGAAGTGTGGTGCAGCGACAGCAGGATGTGGAGTTGGTTGGGATCGGGGGGGGGGGGGGGGGGTAGAGGTCCCTCACCCTGCCTCCCCTCTTTCTCTCCCCTCCCATCCATTTTTTTCCTCAATCAGCCGATGCCAATCTGCAGCATCTCTCTCTCTCTCTCTCTCTCTCTCTCTCTCTCTCTTCCTCTCTCTCTCTCTCTCCGTCTCTCTCTCTCTCTGTCCCCCCTCAGCTCCTCATCTTCACCTTCCTCTCCCTTGTATCCTTCACACTCCCTTCACCCATCTTAGGTCCCCGCTCGTCTCACCCTCCCTCACCCCCTCCTCCCTCCATCTTGCCTCTGTTCCCTCTTTGGCGTGTTCTTCTCCTCCATCACCCCCCCCCCACCTCTGCCTCCATCGGCCTTTTCTTCTCCTCTCCGCTCTGTTCTCAGCCCTGAAACAGTCTTTGTGTGACTCTCTCTCTTCTTACCGAGCTCTGCAGGGGGCTTCAGAAGCCTCTGGAATGAAAGTCTGATTCACTGGAACGTTTCCCTTCTGTGTTTCCATCGCTCTTCCTCAGCGGTGACGAGATGTGATGATGAGAAATCTGCTCAAATGAAACTTAAATAATTCTTAGATTAAAAACTCTCCTCATCAGGGTCCTGGAAACAAATCCACTGAAATGTGATTATTTCAGAAAACTGACTCTGCTGAGGGAAAGAGAGAAAACTGGAATTCATGACAAACATGCAACACGTTAACTCTTAGTGTGTCTGTTCAGTGCTGCTTTGTGCAGGTTGTGTGTTTTTCTCAAGATGAGTTCTACATTAAACTCTCTCTCTCTCTCCTCCTGCTCCTGCTGAAATGACTCTGCAGGTTCAAACCTTCCATCGTCTGCAGCTCAGACAGTTTGTTTCCTAACTTTAAAAACAGCTCCTGAGAAAATACCGTGTTTGTGTGCCTGTGTGTGTGTCTCCAGGTAAAGGAGATCTGATTGGCTCGGACTCCCTCACCAAGGAGCAGGTGATCAAGACCAACGCCAACGTGAAGGCGCTGACGTACTGCGACCTGCAGTACATCAGCCTGAAGGGCCTGCGCGAGGTGCTGAGGCTCTACCCCGAGTACGCCCAGAAGTTCATCAGCGAGATTCAACACGACCTCACGTACAACCTGCGAGACGGACACGGGGCTGACGTGAGTTTGTGTTACCACTCAAATCTCCTCAGAATTCACAATTCAAATGTTTAGAATTGAAACTAAAATGCCCCAAATTCCACTGAAATTCAATCAAGCTGCAGCGAGGTGTGTTATTATGAACATATTGTGTAATTATGCGGACAAACAAACGTAAAGGGGTCAAACCACAACTCGGGTGTATTAGTTCATTTGGAACAGATGACACTGCCCCCTTGTGACCACCAGACAGTTTGCAAGTGGTTCACGAGTTTCTTGTGATGGGAAGTTTGTGTCAGACTAACTGAAGTAGAACTTTAAATGACGGCTCAGTAAGTCTGCAAGAATAACAACTCTCTCCACATTGTGTATTTATAACTACACACACACACAGTCTTCATCGTACAACACCAGATCACACACACTCCTCTGTGTGCGGCCTTGGAACGATCGATCAGCGATAACGTGCAGTCTGAGGAGACGCTCACATTAAGACGACTCCCATGCATGACCTCGCTGACACCACTTCAACGTGCACTCACTCAGATCCGTGCACGTGTCCCAGCTTCTCCAGCCTCGAGCCTTCAAGTGCTTTTTCTGAACCGAGCACACAAACACGCACTCTGCTCTTTCATCTGGAGCAGCAGTGGGAGCAAAGCACTGGGACCAGAATAGATCTGTGCTGTTTGAAGCTGCTCTACAAAGCCAAAAATAGAGCACGGGGGGGAAGCACGGGCTCTCCCTGACTGGCTGCTCCCCCCAAGCTGCTGCTAAGATTGGATCCTGCTCGATATAAATAGCCCAGTCTGAGAGGAGGAGGAGGAGGAGGAGGAGGAGGAGAGACGAAGGGGAGGGGGGGCGCCTCGGCTATCTCACATTCATATCTGCTCTTCCTCACATTCCTCCTATCGCACTGCAGTGGTGTTTGTTTCTGCAGGGAGCAGCACGTTTACTGCAGAGTGTGTCCTCATGTCAGTGTGTGTGTGTGTGTCTGCAGCAGTGTGTGGAGGACGCACAATCCCCAACGCACAACCTGCTGCCCCGGTCTGGATTGTACATGTCCACCCTGGTTGTGAATCCAAAGCCCTCGTGGTACCAGCAGCTCAGGAGTGTGTGTGTGTGTGTGTGTGTGTGTGTGTGTGTGTGTGTGTGTGTGTGTGTGTGTGTGTGTGTGTGTGTGTGAATATGAATGTGAGACTCCAGGGCCGTAGTAAACAAACACTTGAGCCTAAGGAGGATGAATGATGGAGTTCATCACAACAGAGACGTGTGGGAGCTTCATCAAATACACAAGAAATGAAGAAGGAGCTGAAACACTGGAGAGAAACGTGGAGAAGCTTCATGAGACCAGAGCAGCGACTGATTTACAGACTCACACTGACCATCATGTCCCCGGAGCTTCAGCCAGAACAAGGACATGTGCAACAGCAACCAGTGGACCGGGTGCACGGGGGGGGGGGGCACCGGGGGGGTGCACCGGAGAAACCAGGGGCTACTGCAGCCTGCTTTGTACCCGGGGCTCCTGCTGGCCTTTCAGTCTCTGCAGCAGAAACATGACAGGAGAAAAACATACAACGTGCACATACTGTACAAACACACACACATGCACTAACACACACACACACACACATGCACGTACACACTTATGCACAGACACACTCATGCAACGCTCATACTGCTGCAGCATCAATAAGAGAAGAAGCACTTTGTTCATTCTTGTTCTTGCAGACGCACACACATCTTACACACATCCTCACACTGAACATGTGCACATACAGCCCAGCCCAGTCTCTCTCTCTCACACACACACACACACACACACACGCACACACACACACACACACACATGATGTGAGGTGAATGCAGACCCCCCCCCACCCCCCCTCCCCCCCACCCACCACCACACACACAGACACGTGCAACGGCGACACGCGGCAAGCACACACTTATCACACCCCCGCATCACAGAGCGTTCCTCGGCTTCCTCGGGCGCTGGGAGCTAAGATTAGAACAAGACGGCTATAAATAGATTACGGTGGCACAGAAGGGGGAGGAGGAGGGGGGGGGGGGTGGATGAGGTGGAGGAGGAGGAGGGGGGGCGGGGTGGAGGAGAGGAGGAGGAGAAAAAGGCAGAATGCTGAGCAGGCAGGGAGGGAGAGGAGGGAGAGGAGAAGAGGAAGACTTGATTAAAGGGAGAGAGCAGAGGGGCGTCGGCTTGTCTGCATGATGAGAGATGACATGTTGTCATTTCTCACTGATCATTTATTATATTTCTATTATAAATAGAATATTACAAAATATAAATATCACAATGACTGACTGTTGTTTTTAAATCACGTCCACGCACGTCTCATTAAATCCTGTTTTGTTGAGCTCGACACTTTCAGCGAGAGGCTGATGGGACCTGAGTGTGTGGGTGTGTGTGTGTGTGTGTGTGTGAGTGTGTGTGAGTGTGTGTGTCTGTGTATGAGTGTGTGTGTGTGTTTAATGTTGCACCACAAGACGGAGCTAAAAAGTTATTCACACAGAAAATAACATGATTAGAATTTGACTGTAAACATCTTCACTTCATTTTCCTCCTCGAGTCGTTTTCTGAACCTTCTGTCGTCTTCAAACATTGAGACGATATTTCATTTTTTTATTTATGATACAGAATTATTTTTCAGAATTAAGTTTAGTTTCTTAGTGTTGTGTCTTTGATACGTCTGTCTGTTAGTGAAGGATGAAGGATGTGATGAAGCTCAACACCATGTTTTCACTTTCTCTTACATGGAAAGATATGATGTTATATGATG
This sequence comes from Pleuronectes platessa, assembly GCF_947347685.1. Taxonomy (NCBI): domain Eukaryota; kingdom Metazoa; phylum Chordata; class Actinopteri; order Pleuronectiformes; family Pleuronectidae; genus Pleuronectes; species Pleuronectes platessa. The sequence continues at coordinate 24,043,414 of NC_070639.1, read as the reverse complement.
TTATATGTTCAGATGATTTTAATTGTGAGTGCAATTTGGTTTGGATCTAAATTAAAACCTAAATGATGTTTCATGTGGAGACAGTTGCTTCTTGCTGCAGATGATTTGATTTGATTTGAACAACACTGGAGTAAAAAGTGTGAAACAAAACATCTTCTAAAAATAAACATAAATGTGAATCTGGATGTTTCTCCTTAAACGCTCTGAGTGGGAGGTTGAAGTGAGATCTGATGTGTGTCTGCCCCCTACTGGCACAACCTCGCCACTGCGCTCGTTAACCAACTCACTCTCTATTCGTTCACTTCACTGTCCACCCCCCCCCCCCCCCCCCTCCTCTCAGGTGGACTGGGAGAGCAACGGCGGCCTGGTGAAGAAGCTGCCGTCGATCCGTGAGGATGAGGAGGGCGACGAAGAGCAGAGCTCTGTGTCCCGACCCCCCCGCTCCCCGCTGCGCCTCAGCAGGGGGCTGAGCTCCCCCCTGCGCTCCCCGCTGCTGCCCCCCCGGCCCTTCAGGGCGCCCTCCGACCACACCCGGCCCTCCACCCTGCAGATCCCCGTGGTCAGCTTCTGCAGCGCACCGCCGGAACTCAGCCCCCGGTAACACACACACACACACACACACACACACACACACACACACAAACACACACACACACACACACACACAAACATACATACAGACTCAAAAATCTGCACAAACATATGCAAAATTAAAACAGACAGATGCATGCACACACACGTGCACAAACACACTTGCAAATACACAAACACGTACACACACATGGATACATAAAAAATGACACTGATAAGCACAAACGTATTGAAACACACATGCACAAAAACAAACACACGTTCACACAAGCTAAACATAAACACCTGCAGATAAACACAAACGTAGCACACATACATACATACATACATGCACTCACACGTATATACACACACACGTCGACAACTGCATGCATACACACACAAAAATATGCACACACCAAGAAAAACACATACATGCACAAACATACGCACACATGGACACATAAAAATGATACCGATAAGCAAACATGCATTGAAACACACATGCACACAAGCAAATACACAATCATAAACACCTGCAGATAGACACACACACACACACACACACACACACACACACACACAATCTGAAGTCTGACTGCAGCAAAGTGTCGGGCTGCCATGGCAACCAGCAGATCACATGGGGCCTGGCTGATGTTTGAAGGTGTGAAGATTTTCACACAGTGAAGATGAGGTGTGTGTGTGTGTGTGTGTGTGTGTGTGTGTGTGTGTGTGTGTGTGTGTGTGTCTGTGCAGCGGTGTGTGTGTGTCTGTGTGTGTGTGTGTGTGTGTGTGTGTGTGCTGCGGTGTGTGAACACAAGCTGCTGATGGACAATTTGGCAACACACTGTGATCACTGCTTTATTTCTCCTTTCATCTCTCTCTCTCTCTCTCTCTCTCATCCTCCCTCACTCATCCCTCTCTCTCTCTCATCCCTCCCTCTCTCTCTCATCCCTCTCTCTCTCTCTCCCTCTCCCTCTCTTTCTCTCTCTCTCTCTCATCCCTCCCTCTCTCATCCCTCTCTCCCTCTCTCTCCCTCTCTCTCTCTCTTTCTCCCTCCCTCTCTCTCATCCCCCTCTCATCCCCCTCCCTCTCTCTCTCTCTCTCTCTGCACAGGTTTGTGGATGGAATCGAAGCAGAGACGAGCTCCACCTCGTCCCAGAGGTTCGAGTTCAGCCCCGGTCTCTCACCTGTAGCGTCTCCCTCCCCGTTCCCAGGTAACCCGCTGGACCACCGTGTCGCACCCACGGGTGTTTGTGTAGGATCCTCGTTCACGTGTGTGTGTGTGTGTGTGTGTGTGTTTGTGTTGCTGCAGGAATCCGGGAGCAGACTGAGATCAAGCAGAGTGTTTCCAAACTGACGGAGGAGGTGAGTGAGGATGAGGATGAAGATGAAGATGAAGATGTTTACACATCCACAACAAAGCTTTAATTATTAGTTTGTTAATCAGCAGAATGTTTATCAAACTACACAACACATTTCACTACAACTTTCCCAATAACAAAGAAATTACTTTATTTTGCTGTGTACAGCGCCACCATGTGGTCACCCATGAAGCACTTTTCATTTGGCTCATAAATCCTCAACTTAACAATGATACTTATAGTTTAATTATAGTTTTAATTCACTTTTGTCCAGTTTCTGCCTAAAAACTTTGCCAATGATACAAATTTCACCAATTGGCACCTTATTTAATCCTGAACATCTGATATTTAGGCAGTGATGAAAAAATATAAAGATTTTTATTCAGTACAATTTACAGTTCCAATCCTTTCACATAAAAATATATGATAGGCTCATAAAATATTGACCCATCAATTCCTGACCTTTTTATCTTGTGGCCAATTATCACATTTCAGATTTACTGTGTTGACGAGTCTGATGAACTTTGTACAAAGTAATAAGAGTCTTGACCCCCCCCCCCCCCCCCCCCCCCCGTGTCCTGTCTGTTGACGCTGTCTCTCGTCCTCTCACAGATGAACAGTCTCTCCAAACAAGTGTCCCAGCTCAGTCAGGAGCTGCAGGAGATGACGCTCCTCCTCAGGCCCCTCCTCCAAACGGCCGTGCAGCCCATCCTGATGTCCATGGTGTCCAATTTGACCCCGCCCCCTAGCAGCGCCAGCCAGCTGTCGACGAGCGCCCCCCTCGTGGCTCCGCCCACCGCCACGCCTTGCTCCCTGCAGAGACCGGACAGTCGCTCCCTGTTGGACAGTGGAGACATGGACGCTGTGGATTTGCCGGGATGTCTTCTCCCGACTCCTCACGCACTCAGAAGGCCTCGATCTTCTCCGTCAGGGTCCCCGGGGGCCACGAGCCCGGTGACCTCCGACCTCCTCTCAGCTGAGGACGGTTTCCCTGATGCCCCCCCGGCCCCCGGGAGCCGCCACGCCTCCTCCAGTAACGGCGTCTTAGTGCCGGCCCTGCAGGACCAGCCCCCCCCGACCTCTCACACGCCCTCGCCCTCTCTCTCCTTCTCCATGTCTCTCTCGTCCTCGCCGTCCCTGTCCCCCTGTCAAGGCCCTCACCCGTCCCGACCGGCCAGCTGTGCCAGCAGAGGTCTGCTGCCCCCGCCTCCCTCCCCAGACCCCGCCCCTCCCCTGTCCTCCCACTGCTCTGCTCCCCCATCACTAACGTCCTCTCCTGGAGACCAGCGGTTGGGGCCTCCCCCCCCTGTCCCCCTCGTGTCCCCGGCCGTCCCCCTGCACCCCTCCACCCTCTCCCTGCCCTTGTCCCTGGACCTTGCCTGTGCGTGGAGGAGGCAGGGAGGAGACCTCCAGACTCCAGCTTGGTGTAAACGTCAGCTGCACCACGGGGACGCAGGACCTGTCCCTCAGCCCCAGGAGCTGGAGATGCAGGAGTGGGGACGACAGGCGCAGGAGGGGAGGTCCTCCGCAGAGCACATCAGCTTCATCGATGAAGAGGAGCCGGCGTTATGAAGGAGCTGGAACTGAGCAACCGTGAGAGGAGACGGTGACGTAGCAGATCAGGGACAGAGAGGACAGAGAGGACAGGGAGGACAGAGAGGACGGAGAGGACAGGGAGGACAGAGAGGACAGGCCGACGGAGTGAAAACCATCAGGAGGCAGACGGCTGCTCTGAGAGGACGGACAGGTGGACAGACACCTGACGTGATGACAGCAGCACGTCTCACAGCATCAACACTCGAGCAGCTTCAGTGGGACTCACAGGACCAGAGCACATCTTTTTAAACCACTTCCATCGATCTGCGGAGCCGCCGGTGAAACTAACCCACAGTCACTGCTCTTTAAGCCCAGTATGGATTTCTCCTCCTCTTTAAAAAAAGAGCAGATCTCTCAGCTGGATGATCTAAAGCACCGGCACCGGGACTGGGAATGTAAATCTCCATTCTGTCTCCGCGGTGTCAGATCTGCTGTTGAGCCTGTTTTACAGTCTTCAGCTCATCCACGTGGATTCATCTCTTCACACACACACACACCTCACGACACTAGAAGATGTTAGAGTTGGTTCATTTCCCTGTAAAGAGGTTTGAAGTCCGCAGATATCTGGAAGAAGAACAGCTCAGAAACCAACATCCCACAGTTTATCTCACCACCAGGACTGTTTACAACCAGCCTACCAGATTGTACAGCAGACTCCCACTTCACTCCTGAGCTTCAGCCATCCAGCCATTCGTGCCTTCTCCATTGAAACACTTTCCTCTAAAGTCCCTCAGCTGCTGACTGCCGGCTGCATTCGGATCCAAATTGACACCAGGAAGTCACAGGATTAATAAAGTATCTATACATCTATCTATCAGAGAACTGCACCTCGATCTAACATCTATTTATTACTTTTCTTTTGGTTGAGGAGGAAACATGTTGAACTTCTGGGAGATTCAAGGCCGAAGAGGAGGTTTATGATTTAAGGTTTCACTCCAGACTGGGTTTAACCCTCCCGATCCTTATGTAGCACACACACACACACATGCACACAAACACACACAGAGCATATCTTGGAATACGCACACGTCATCATGGGCATCCTCTCCTCTCCCCCCCCCCTGGTACAAGGCACAAGCCTACAGCTCGAAAGCTACGATTCCCAGGCTGCATCACTCTGGAGGTCTCAGGACTTCCGTGCATTTCTGTCTTTGCTTGGCCGAGGTGCTCCGTGCACGGCATTATATACAATGTGTAATATAGAGAGTCAGATTTCTGGTTTCTATTTTCAGTAACGGGGGCCGGGAGGGACGAGCCGGACTCTGAGACACAGGTTCACTGAGCAGAACTCACGTCTGAGGAGCTCGGATCCCCGGCAGGTGTTCTCTGAGGCTGGGGGGTGGGTGGGGGGGGGGGGGTTTAAAAGGTTTTAAATCAAATGCATGTCACAGCTTCTTGTTGCATGAGGAACGTGCCTGCTGTTGAGCTGTCGAGGGCCGAGGGGCTGATGGGAGTCGACGGACGGCCGGCTCGATGGAGGCTGCTGGGTTTCAGATGTATTTTATTAATGACTACTGTTACATTTAAAAAAGAAACTTTACCAGGATGACAAACTGTACGACAATAAAGAAGTGTTGTTTTGTAAGAGCTCCGCCTGTGACTCCACTCGTGTGTCAGCATTTCATGAGTTTGAATAAAATAACATTTAAATTAGATCTGAAATGGAGATGGACTCCAAGTGGTAAAGATAATGCATGAAATTCTTTAAGACCCGAATAATAATAATCTGGAGGAAGAAAGATTATTCATTACCAAAGCAAAAAATATGGTGAATTAATCAAATGTGTTATTTTCTTATTTCTTTTAAGCAAAAGAGTCAAATTGGTCATTTATGCAAATTAGGCTTTTTTTTTGTCTCTGTCACATGATGGTAAAATCCATATCTTTTGAAAGACGTGAGAAACGTTCACTATTTACTGTCATTAGAAAAGAAAGCTATAATTGATCAGCACTGAACCGAATCCTCTTTTAGACCTTTTGAATACGTGTGAGTTTGAATCAGAAAACGATCGAATCTCCATTTGAACGACCGGTTCCACAGAAATAAGACGCGTCACAGAGGAGATCCTTCTTCAGGTCTGCATATGTTTTTAATGGTAACATTCATTCTATCAGAGCTTCAGTAAGGTTTGAAATGTCAGGGAACAACACTCGAGAAAGATCCTGGTGGGAAAAGAAAGAATACGAGAGAGGCAACGAAACAGTGTCGCACAGGATTCTGCTTTCGTGGCTGCACTTGGTGCTTCTACCCTCCAGGGGTCAGTCTCAAAATGTTCTTCCATTATTCCTCATTTCCTCTCTTCCCTTCCTGAAACAGAGGAAAAAAAAAAAAAGAGCGAGCGCCCTCCACTCTGGAACTACATCTCCCATTGGGATCATAAGGATGCTGGACAAACGTGACGGCTCCAGTGCACACAGAACCACAACCGTGAAAAAGAAAACTAGGGGAACACATTTCCTTTCACCTCCACACACCATGATCAAGTTCAGACTCATGAATCCGGCCTCAGTGATTCACCGAGAACCTGGGTTCAGAGGGCGAATGAGAAAGAGACAGGGCGGGGGAAATAAAAATCCAAAAATATATATTTATGTTTATATATATATATATATATTTACGAGGTATGTATCCACAAAAAAAACACCCAAAATTTCAAAATAGGCAGTCTGTGTTTTTTCCAAATGTGTCCTTAATTGTGACGCCTTAAGGAAACATTAATATTATTAGTTTAAAATTAAAAAACAAAATAAAACTGGGAAGCTTTGCTGTCCAACAGCCGTGTGTCAAAACTCTCGTAGTCCGGTTTCTCTGGGACCCGCGTCTCCAGAACCAGGAGTCCACGAGCACCGGGCGGCGCCGGTGAGCGGCTGCTGCTCTCCAACCAAAGAAGAAGAAGAAGAAAAAAAAAAAAAAGAGGCAATTCTTAAATCGCAAAGTCTCAAAAGGAAAAATGTCACTTCCTCCCTGCAGGAAGGAGAAAAAGGGAAAAACACGTGAAACCCTCCAAACCGTTGATTTCCCAACAACCACGTTCTCAGATCCTCCCAGCGAGAGGTCTGGAGAGAGCAGAGCCGTCGAGGTGGTGCTGCCGGACACCGGGCGGGGGGGGGGTGAACGCTCGCCAGCCACAGGTCCAAGAAAAGGTGTCTTTGTGCATCAGAACAAAAAGAACCAACGCCACGCCGTCCAGACGATTGTTAGTGAGGCTGGCAGGAGAGGACCTCCCCCCTCTGAAGTCATGCCAGGTACTGCTGCATCGCCGTCTTCGCCCTGAGACACACACACACACACACACACACACAGTCAGTCCACCTGCTTCATTACCAGGGTCCAGAGGGTTGTGTGTTTTCATGTCGAGGCCCACCTGTCACTGAGGCTGGAGTCGGGGGCCTGGGTGAGTTTGTGCAGGATGTCCACGAAGCCCATCTCCCTCAGCTTGTCCTGACGCTCCTGAGAACCTGGCACAGAATCCACAGAGCGACACTGAGTCATCCCATCGGCCACGATCTCATTTCATCTGCGTGCTAATGGAACTTTACAGAATTTACAAACATTCTCACTCTGGAGGAATCTCTGTGTGTGTGTATTATCTAATAAAAACAAAAGTGAGTAAACCTTGAGACCCCGATCCCTTACCGTCCTCCTCATTCCAGATCAGGTTCGAGATGCAGAAGGTGGCGGCGAGCTGCAGCTTCACATTCGAATGCCCCTGAGGAAACAGATTAACACGTCTTAGACATTAGAAGAAGTCTTTGAGTTGAACAGGAGTGAGCTACAGGTTGTTCTGCTCATTACCATGTAGTACTTGATTTTCTGGAGCATGTCGTCGTTGGTCATGATGAGATCCTTGGCTGTGTTGCCGTCTCCGATGTTGGCCAAGATACACAACGTCTGGCAGAAAGAGAAAAGTTTTGTTTCATCAGAGCTGCCTTTGGATTCTCTCTTTTGTTTAATGCTAATGAGAGAGATGTTCAAACGTGTGTCTGCAGCTGAAGGTTGTTTCCTGATGGAGGAGCTCACCTGCTCTTTCACCTCTATGCTGTGCTCTGCCTCCAGGATGAGGGTCACTGCCTGCATGATCTGCTTCCCGTGAGAACTCATGATCTGGTCAATGTGCTGACGACACCAGAGGAGAGGAGAGAGTCAGTCAGTGTGCAAGCTGCTGGCTTCTCACTCATTTCTAAAGAACTCATGCAGATTCAGCACATTCATGAATATTCAAATCTACAGAGCAGGTGAGAAAGTGTGAAGCTTGAAGGTTGGAGCTGAGGTGAGTTAAAGCATCTTAATTGTGACATCAGGGGAACAAGTGCTTCTTAGCTCCTGCAGCTCTGTTCTTTGAAATCACTAGAATCCTCTTTCTACGAGTTTAATTTGGACAACAGACCCTGGACCAGTCACTGATTCACTCTGTTCAGTCCTCACTGTCGGTGCAGATGTTTCAGGCTGAAGGTAAATTGGCTTTTAATGCTCTCAGCCTCTAATCAAGTCTCACCGGGCGCGTTGACAGCAGGTTGCGCAGCAGACCGAGGGTCTTCATCAGCACGTTGGTGTCGGGGTCGGACAGCAGGCGGAACAGCTGCTCTGTCCCCAGACACCGGACGATCTCCACCTTCACCTTCTGATCGGCCTGAAACGCCATGTTCTGAACACACACACGTTTCGTTAGCACATAATCAGGATGTAAAAAATATGTTTACCGTTCTAAACGTGTAAAAGGCTTTGGAGAAAATACATAAACTCCTCTTCTTACCATCAGGGCCCAGATCCCATTGACCCTCAGTGCAGGACTGTCACTCTGGGTCAGACTGCATAGTAACTCAATTACCCCCGACTCCAGGATCGGCTGCAGATGAACAGAAACAAACGGTCTCAATATTAAAACTGCAATAACTAAATCTGTTGTGGCCACACGGGGGCAGTGGAAACACATTATTTACACATCACGTTCTGAGGTGATGTGGTGAACGTGTTGCTTCAGCTTTTTACAGCTGAGAAAAACACACAATCAGTGAGAGGAAAGTTGGGATGCACACAGATGAGCTGAAAGTCACGATAAAGCTTGGTGTGTGTGTGTGTGTGTGTGTGTGTGTGTGTGTGCGTGTGTGTGTGTGTGTGCACCTCTTTGCTGGGTGAGAACTCCAACAGTAGATTGCATAGTGTTGAGGAGGCCATGACCAGGACTTCATCTGGGGCGTTCTGGAGCAGCTACAAAACCAAAACACACCGTGTTACTTGATATGTTGATTATGTTCACACACCAGGTTACATCCAGCCGGAGAACTGGTGCTTCACTGAGTCTTCAAATCTGAATAGAGCTTTTTCTTTAACCCTAAATAGAAGTGTGTGTTCTCCACTGACCTTCATGAGGGGTTTCCACACCGCGTGGTCGTGGAAGCTGGTCCTCAGCTGCTGCACTGATCGTGAGAGACTGTGAAGACACCTGTAGAAAATAAATCAATTAATAAAACTGGTCTAATAAGCAGCCCTTGAATATCCTTTCACCAAAAGTTTGTTCTCTTTATTCCTTTCATTTAGTTTCACGAGCGGCTCATGTCGTACCTGACGGCCGCCAACCGGACCTTGATGCTGGATTCTGAAAGGCCACTGACTATCCGGTCCATCATGTTCTCCGTCTCTGTGATCTGGATGAAAGGAGAAGGGGATGGGTTAGTTAACATGTACGCATGAGATTATACTGTTGATTCATAAACACAATGCGCTGTGAGACAGGTCACCTTCTTGCGGATGTCCTCGTCGTTGGAGCCGAGCGAGGCGTAGAGCTTGAAAGCAGCTTGTCTCAGCTCGTGAGCGTGTTTCAGGTCATGATCCAGCTGCAGATGACAGAGTGGACAGAGAGTGAGTTTATCATTTAGCAGCTGCAGGAAAACATCTGTAGCAAAAAATTACACCAAGCAGTGAAGCTCAATCAGGTTGTAATCACTTGTGGATTGTCTTGGCTTCGAGCCTCGGGTGCTTGTCCGATCTGTTTAGGACCAAATACTTGAAAATCAAAGGACTTCTCAGCTTCAGCTTCAGTTTGTGTTTACGTCTCATCAGCTAATGTTCGCATGCTAACAAGCTCAGACAGTGACTGACCCTCTTGATGTCCGTGATGGCCGACACCGAGCTGGGGTATTTAAAGTAGTCGGCCAACATGGCCACCAGGTGGTCGGTGGTGCTGGCGATCCTCTGCAGCTCCACGTCGGGCTCCATCAGGTAGGCCAGCGTCTCTGCCCCCTCCACCCTCTCCTCCAGCAAATGCTCTTTACTGCACATCCGCACCAAGCACGGCAGAGTCTGGGTGAGAGACACAGTCATATTTACAGTAACTACAAAGTGTTATTATATAATTATCATAATTAATAGATCTCAGGAAATCCAACCTTTAGGACGATGCAGCTGTCATCTGTCTTTATTGCACCCGCTCGACACATGTACGTTAAACTGAGACAAAGGAAGATTTCACATTTAAGTTTATACAGGAAATGTACTTATTATTCATGGATAATAATTCATATGGGTCTAAGTCACTTACCATTTGGCCGCTGTTAGCTGCATTTCAATGGGTTGATCCCTTTGCATCATTCTGACAAAAACCTGAGAGAGCAGCTCCCCATCCACCAGCACTGAGGGACAAACAGATACATGGGTTGAAACGTGAAGTTCATGAGAACAGACAGGAATAGAAAAGAAGAGAAGAGACAAGAGGAGAAGAGACGAGAAGAGAAGACACGTCCTCACCATTCACGAGTGTCATGGAGACCTGAGTGTTCTCATAGGCCAGGACTGAGAAACACTTTAACGCCTGCATCCGGACCTGGAGAGACACAAAGAGGGATCTCAGCATGTACAAGGTTTTATCATAAACTGTCTCATACTGTTCACCTACTCGGTGGCGGCCATGTACCTTATAAGAGGGTGAGATCAGGAGAGGGGCGATGTTCTGGATGGCACCGTGGTTGAAAAGAACCGTCTGGTGCTCCGGGGTCTGCAGACACACAAACATATGAACAACTACAACAATCGTAGTCTGGCTTCATGTGCGCAGGACTCCACAGTGTTTGACCAAATACCAACAAATACCTTACAACAGTGGGAGAAGATCTGTGTGATGTACTCCTGGGTTCTCTGTGAGCGGCTCAGGAGAGACATTAGATGGGGAATCACAGTGGGGTCCTAGAGAGACAGAATTCATCATAACATGGGGCTGTAAGCTGTAAAAGTTACATGGGCTTGTTTTAAATCTACATTAATCTGTATTAGTGATATTATCATTGAAATGTGTGTAAATATTAAACTAAATAAAAAAATGTTTCTGCACAAGAGGACAAATGAATGTGAGACGTCTGTGAAGTGTACAAACTGGCAACTGTATGAGTGAAGCTCTTGCTAATCCGAAAAAGTTAAGTCCACAATCACATTGTTGCTCGTGTGTTCAGCCGGTGAAACTCTGTCCAGACAACCTACAGTGTAGAGCAGCTGCACAGGAGTGACCGGACTGATGAAGACCGTTCTCAGGCATCGAAGACACGCTTCAATGAAGATCAGGTCTGGACACAAGAGACCTGTGAGCACAAAACACACAGGATCCTTTAGACCTGGTTCACCGAGGCTGTGGCCTCCTGCAGATTTGAAGGAGCGTCCTGCCCGAACCTTGGAGAAGGGCGGGGATGATGTGACAGTCCACCAGGGACTTGATGTTGTTCTCGGTGCCCATGGCCAAGCTGCCCAGCACCACGGAGCACTCGGTCCGCAGCTCCAGACTGGACGAGCTCTGCTGGAGAAGGTATAGTAACCTGGAGACGATGAAGAAACACAGATATAAACACCAGATAGTAAATTACATTGTGTACTTTGGATAGTTCTGATTTGTATGTCTCTGTCTCATAAGGTCAGAAAGTGTGGAGCAGAAAGAGAGATGGTAAGAACTGGACGGACCTGGGCACAGCTCCGAGGACGATCAGATTGGCTTTCTGCTTGTTGTTTCCAATCACAGCATTCTTCATGTCACTGTGAAACCAGACACACACATGAAAGCTCCCTTCTCCGTAATGTCTTTGAAGCAACTGTGACAAATGTGCGTCACAAGCATAACACAACTTCAAGGGTGGATATGGTAACGCTGCAGATCACAGCCTTCAAGATGATACGGTATATTTACCTTCAAATTACAGTGTAGCAGCATCTCAGTACAAGTACAACACATACTGATAAAAACACATGCACACAACTTCACACTTGTAGTAGGAACAATCCTGAGGGGAGGCTGTGACGCACAAACCAGGATTGATTGGTATAAGGAGGTCAAAGTGTTTAAAGAAAACATCACCACACCAGCAGCAGCAGCTCTGACTGTTGACACAAGGCAGGTGAGCGCCACGCATTCATGCTGCTGCCATCAAACTCTGACCCCAGCAGCTTTAGCCTTAGAACAAATCAAGAGTAGTCAGACCAGGCTTCGTTCTCTAGTCTTCAAAATACCAGATTTGTCGACCCTGTGCTCTGCAGTCCTTGATTTTGGTTATCTATCCACCTCAAAGTGCAATCTGCAAAACTGCTGCTCACTGGAAGTTTGAGCAAAAGTAAAGATTTTGCAGTATTTTATGCATAGTACTATAACCTGCTAGAGGGAGAATATGTATTGGTAAATAAGAATGAGTGTGTTAATTTGTGTTCACTGCATTTTTCCACCCGCCCTGTCTCCTGCACTGCGAGCGCCCGAGATGATATCAAATAGCAGGTGAGTGGGGCTAGTGGAAAAGTACAGCTGTAGCAGGCAGGCGGGCCAGTCAGGTGCTCAGCTGGTGGAGTGGTGCAAGTCGTAACCTAAGCTAGTCTCCTTAGAAGTTAAAAATAACGATGTAATAGTCAGAGTCTAGGTCAGTGCAATCGAGACAGAGAGTGAAAGTGAATGAAGGGGGGGGAGAGGGAGAGAGAGAGAGAGAGAGAGAGAGGGAGCCAGATAGAAATGCATTTTGAAATAGGCCGTCACATGAAAGAAGTAAACACAGAGGTCATGGCCCTGCAGCAACAACACCACCAGTAATGTCGTCCACAGAATAACTTCAATGTGCGACATTCAAAGAGGTTATTTTAATCCACCACCTACAGCAACACCAGCGGAATTCATGAAGATAAATAAATAAATCTGTCTGTGGTGAAATGCATCGGCTGAATAAAGTCCACACTCCTCCAGTAAACCAGCTGGGGACATAGCTAACAGGACAGACCAGTCTTTGAATATCACATCCCTGCATGCACCAGGGAGGACAATGTTTGAGTAGGTATTGAATCAGCAGGACTTACATGACTCCCTGCAGCACTTTCTGTGGGTCGGGGTCGAACAGCCGGTCAACATAATGGCGACTAGTGGCCGTGACTTCCTGCACGAGGGCAAATGGAACACACAAGGGACAAAATGACACAAACCGTCTGTACGCTGCTCTGATTCTTTGTACAGTGCACATGTTTGAGTGGCTTCACATTTCAAAAGGGTTCGGGTTTGAGTCCACAGATCACTTGTGGAGTGTCGGGGGGTAAACAGTGTTGCAGCCAAAACCAAAAAGTAAAAGGTCTTCAAACATACAGTATAAATAAAAAGGCCTCCATACAGCACTTGGATATAAAAACCACAGGAGCAGCATGGAGGCGTTTTAACATCAGCATTTACATAGTGGTGAGGAGATAATTACGTAGTTTTCATTTTGTAGTGATCTATCCCTTCAAGTTCTACAAAAACAAATGCTCCATTCATTGATTCCTGATTATTTAACTCAGGTATAGTGGAAAGTTGCCGATAGACCGTCACGCAGCGTGCACGGCCCCGGGACGTGCTGCATGTGGCCCCCGGTGGCTGCACATGACGACACCACACAACTTTGTTTATCACTGGGAGCTTGGACCAGAACGTTCCACACGACCCCCAGAGGAGTGACCCTCACCCGGCGGACACCACGCTGATGCTCCTGGTGCCACCATGGTGCTCAGCCCATTCTGTCCCTGTCTTTATCCACAAACCTCCATGTGCACGGATCAGATTCACAGACACAATAATACACAACACAAGGCAGCTTGTAAATGCACAAATAAAAGATGAGACATTGTAAACAGTCTCCTTTCTGCATGTGGGGGCGTTTTACTGCTGGAATCCTGACTGAGATCAGTTTCAAATCAATTGTCCTGCTAACTTCAGACAAGTTGCACCTGACGGTCACCGCCAGCTGCGGGAATAACGAACACAAACACGGGGACTAGAAGCGAGACTTCCGCCTGCGTACAGGAGCTTTGAGCTGGGAGAACTCCCGGAGGAAACCAGTGAGTGGTTAGCTTCGCTAGCTTAACCACAGGCTGGTGGTTGGGCTAACGGTAGCTAGCTAAACTACGCTAAGTTTGCTGTGTAATTCACAAGCCACAGCGACGCGAGTGGAATAATAAGATAAGTTGGAGGTTGTAATAAAAATATCACATCTGTAGCTCATCTTCTACTAATGCATTATGCACTCGTGGTGTGTGTTTGTATGATAGCAGCGGCAGCGCTGTCACTTAGCAATTAGCTGCTAACTCATTCCGAGTGACACTTGACAGCTACTTCTTTCGCTCGATTTGTGTTACTCTACACACCGGCGGGGCGGGCGGACATTAACCACACGAATCCCTGGCTGTATCCGGAGTGTTCCCGCCCGTCCGGGTGAGGTCGGAGTAGAAAACAGGTCAACGCACGCTACGTAGGCGCGCCGCTCCACAGTGCTACATGTTGCAAAGCCTCTGAGTTAGCTCGATGCTAACAGAGGACACACACCTCCGCGCTGTGACCGAAGAGATTAAACGAACCCTCCGCTGCTGCGGTTAGCATGATGCTAACGCGGCCGCGGCGGTGACACTCACAGACAGCACGCTGATGCGGAGAGGGGCCTCCAGCAGACACGCCATCTCTCTTCCCCCGATCGAGCGCCCCAGTCGGCGCAGCACCGTGCAGACACTCCGCCCCCCAGAGCAGCTGTGGAGCGGCTCCTCAAAAAGTGAGTGCGGCTCGGCCCCGGAGCTCCGGGGTCAGGCTGGGCTGAGAACCGGGGGTCGAGCTCCGGTGCGAGCGGAGCTGTAGCTTCCAGCTGCGGGGAAAACAAGAAGAAAACACGGGAGCTAATTCAGAGAGCTGCTCACACACTGGGTTTATCCACCAGGTAAATGTTGTTTATAACTGTGACGTCTCCTGGATTCACTTTCGACACAATAACTCGACCCACACAGAAATAAAAATACAAACATACATCTGGTCATGGATGATAACAGACTTCCTATTAAAACACAATAATAAAAATAAGAATCATGTTTTATCTGTGGAAACTTGTGTCCTTCAACCTTTAAGTCATGAAAATATGGATTCATAGCTTCATTTTTGTAACTCAACAATTAATTCAACACGAGAGAGTGTTGTTGTTTACAACAATGTGATTATAAAGTCATGGAGACTAAACAACACAAACATAATTAATAAAATAGCATAATAAACCAGATCTATTAAACCAGATAAAATTAGGTTTTCAAATCTTTCCGTGTATAATAATATTTAATCAATGATTTAAAAACAAGTGAAATGACGTCACTGTATTTATCTACTATACAACATGTTAATATAAATCAAAATCAATTTGATATATTTAATTTTCTTTGGTCGAATCTGCTGTCGAGTATCACTTCCTAATATTTACTTAAGCCGGTGACGTTTTGCGCATGCGCATAAGGCGACGGACGCGAGGTGGGAAAATTCATGTTTGTGAAATCAGCGGAATCATGATTTTTAGATCCAGTCTGTGAGTTTCCGGCTCGTTAGAGTAGAAACACACGTTCCTCAGCTCTTCACCCGTCACTGTGAGTGTCCGCCGTGTGTGTGTCTGTTGTGTTGTGCTCTGACTGGGAGACGTGACGTTGTTGTGCCTTCTGTTAGCCTAGCTTGCTGCTGCATGTTGTGTTGCGCTGCAGAAGTCACTCACAATAAACTTTGAACGCACGTGAGGACGCGGAGAAGATTCAATACGAACTAATGCTCTTGTTGACACACACATGCTAATGCTAGGTGGATGTAGCATTAACTCCATGTGTCCCAGTGAAACGTGGACACATGGACAAGACACAACACGAGCTGCGTCTCTGCTAATTCATGCGTGTGTGTTGTTTCAGGATCTTTGGGTTCTCAGTGTGTCACAGGGGCGTTCACTCATTCATTCACTCATTCACTCATTCATTCATTCAGAGTTCAAATATGTAAAACAATATAGTTTCAGTTTCTTTCCTCATGCACAAAATTCAGTTTTTGCTCATCTACATTTCACCAGGTGCTGTGTTCAGACAAATTATTTTACATGAATCAACAGATATATGAGAATCAACGTTCCTACCTACAGCTTAGCATTTTAATAATCATCATTTCCAATAATAAATTAACTTAATCATCCATAAACTGAACTTTTTGTTATAAAATCCATTGATTAATTAATGTTCTGTTGTCAGTTGGGCAGCAACTAACGACAACAATCATCAATCCAAAGATATATATATATATGGACTTCATATTTAAAGTGTTAGAACAGAAAACCTCTGTTATTTCGGTCTAAATAAATAACAACAATAAGTATTTGATTGTAAAATGAGTTGCTGAGAAGCTTGACGGTCGAGTAATAGATTAGTTTTTGCAGCTCCGTCATTACTTTTAGTTTTTCGTGAAAACAACATCATCACCAGTGTTTCATACTTGTTCCCTGACTCATCATTAAAATAACCTGTAAACATCAGATCTCTGTGTCTGTGTGTGTGTCTGTGTGGAGCAGAGAACACAAGCCTCACTGTGAATGTGTCTCTCTCTGTGAACCTGCAGCTCACTCGTCTGTCCAGCATGAAGATCGCAGTAGAGGGCTGCTGCCACGGGGAGCTCGACAAGATCTATGAGACCATCGCCTTCCTGGAGAAGAAGGAGGGGGTGAAGGTGGACCTGCTGCTCTGCTGCGGCGACTTCCAGGCCGTGAGAAACGAGGGAGACATGAAGTGCATGGCGGTGCCGGCCAAGTACCGAACGATGCAAACCTTCTACAAGTCAGTTCTTTGGTTCTTTAAGTTTCTGAAAGTGTAAGATATGAGGGAGAGCGTTTGAAACTTGAGGGTCACTGTGTGTTGCAGATACTACTCTGGAGAGAAGAAGGCTCCGGTTCTCACCATCTTCATCGGAGGGAACCACGAGGCGTCCAACCACATGCAGGAGCTTTCCTACGGGGGCTGGGTGGCACCAAACATTTACTATCTGGGTAGGAACCAGTAGATTAAACTCAGTGTCTGCACATCGGTGGATTCCCAGGTGTTAATAAGACTGTGTGCTGTTAGGTTACGCCGGTGTGATTCGCTACAAGGGGATTCGAATCGGTGGCTTATCTGGAATCTTCAAATCACGTGACTACAGAAAAGGTTGGTTTCGTTTTACCGCCTGAAGGATTTAAGTCACAACTCCCAACAGTCAGAACTCCACTATGCCTCCTGGTGGCTGGTCATAAACTCTGCCTCCTATGTTAGTGAATGGGATATGGACCAAACTTAAAGAGTAAAAGTAACTTCTTCCTCAAGATGGTTTCTGTCATTTTAGGTTATCACACAGATGTTGGGTTTTAATGGTATGAAAACACTATGTAGTACATTAAGGAGGAATGCCTTCTCTTTCAGGTCATCATGAATTCCCTCCATACAACCCTGACACTCTACGCAGTGTGTATCACATCCGAAACATCGAGGTGTTCAGATTAAAACAGGTAAATAGAGTTTCATCTTCTCCTCATGTACAGTGCTCACACAGATTATCCCTGTGTTTATCTAAACGGTGTGTTTTTGTTTCCTCTACTAAGATCCAGATGCCCATGGACATTTTCATGAGCCACGACTGGCCCAGAGGAATCTACTACTACGGCAGCGTGGGGGAGCTGCTGCGCAAGAAGAAGTTTCTGCGACAGGAGGTGGAGTCAAACACTCTGGGAAGTCCTGCGGCCGAGGAGCTCATGTCTCACCTCCAGCCCAACTACTGGTTCTCTGCTCATCTCCATGTGAAATTTGCTGCCGTCATGCAGCATCCGGTGAGAGACGCACTCTTTCTGCAGCTCGGGGAAAAACAAGTCTAATTCTCTCCTGTAGTTCATCAGCTGAGTGAATTCTCCTCTCTTCAGCCTAAAGGTAACGCTGCTCCACGTGTGACCAAGTTCCTGTCTCTGGATAAGTGTCTGCCCCACAGGGAGTTCCTACAGGTGAGAGTTCTGTGTGAATTCACACAGATCAAGTAGATTTGAAATGAAGGGACGATAGTTTGAAGCAATGACTTTGGTTGCAGATTGTGGATGTTCCAGAGAGACCGGGTTCCTCAGAGGGTCTCGAGTACGATCCAGAGTGGCTCGCTATTCTGAAGGCCACCAACAGCCTACAGAGGACCACCCTCCACAACTGGAACCCCCCTGAGAACAATGGCCTGCACGAACGGTACGCAGATAATCAAGAGCTGGAGTTGTGCTTACAGTTTTGATCCGTGCTGTGTTTTACGATGTGGACCTTCTCTCTCCACCAGGTGGGACTTCAGGGCTTCAGAAGCAGCTATGATGAAGGTGATGGAGGATCTCAGCGGTGACCTCTCCATTCCAGACAACTTCAGCCGGACTGTGCCGGCCTACGACCCCAACAGGCCCCAGCACCACGCCGCCCCCAGCTACAGCACCAACCCCCAGACGACGGAGCTCTGTGCCACGTTGGGTCTCACGGACCTCTACGCCCAGGACGGGCAGCTGGGGGAGGTGGGGAAGTTCCAGGGCAGCACTGGAGGGGAGGAGGACGATGAAGACGGGAATAGTGTGGGAAGCGCAGACGAGCCGAGCGAGTATCCAACCGACACCTCGGGGATGTCCAGCTCCTGTAATCCTGATGAGATCACCATAGAGGATGAATGGGATGAAGAGGAGGAGGAGGAGGAGGAGGAGGAGAACGGGTCGAAAGCAGCAGCAGCAAAGGGAGACGAGCTCCCTGACCCCCACACCCCCGCCCGCATGGTTCTGCCTGAGCCAAAATCCAAAGTTTCACCCAATAACCTGTCCGACTTAATGAAGCTGCCTCCTCCCTCCCACTCGACCCCCGCTGCCGCTCGCTCTCACTCTGGATCAGAGAGTGAAGGAGAAGGCGAGGGGGGGGAAGAGGACGACTCCGCTTCTCGAATCTTAAAACGTACGAGTGACGAGGCTGTGAATCCCGGCAGCCGCGGCACGACGCCCATGATCAAACGCAGGAACCAGGTGATCTACGCGGCCGTGGAGGACGAGGAGTGTGAGGATTAGAGAGTCAGGGTGAGACGAGGCCGAAGGTGAGGACTCCTCCCACAACACATCTGTCCCACAACGAACAATCCTCCGTTAGTTTGTATTGATTTGTAAAAGTGACATGTATTTACTGCTTGTTTTTTATATACAGCTTCCAACATGAACTGTACAAAGTAGAGTTATGGAAGCACAATAATCAATTGGGACAAAAAATTTAGCAACAAAAGTTTCCTCAGCAGCCACAACGCAGCTGCTAAGTGTTTTCTATAGATTATTTTTTATAGAGTAAGTTCCTTTTTGTTTTACCACAAACAGCCGCTAATCGCTCAGTGTGTAATCTGGTAACAGACGATGAAGCAGCTTTTTCTGTAGAATCCTTTAAGTAATGTCGTCAGATACTTTGAACAGTTTGAATTTGTCAGTTGCAAAAATTAGAACTGCCTTATTTTATTAATTTGCATGAGCTGTTCCGTCAGGATTCACATTCCTGCTCAATCTTTAAGATTTTTGTCCTTTTCAATCATTTACATCCAAAAACATGAGAAAACTAATCTCAGGTTGAAATTTCAGTGGTTTATCCTTTGGAATTCCATTGAAATGTAAATTGTAAATGACCAAGTTAGTTTCTGCACGTAGTTTCCACAGAAGGGCAGTTACAGCCATGACATTCTTTATTTGTTCAAATGCTTTTTATACATTTTAATCAGACCGAGAAAATTTTAGAGAACAGATTTTTGATTTTCTGTGTTAAATTGTTTTATATTTTGTAACTTTCCAAGTCAACAGCAATGATTAAAGAGGCTGTGTAATTAAAATATTTCTTTTAAAGTGAATAAATGCCAGCGTACAGTCTTTAAAATCATTTCACATATCTGAAGAGAAGCATCGTGCACGGTGCCGTTCACAGCTTTATTGAACACGTTACATACTGTAGGTGCAGATGAGAAATCAAGTCCTGTTTTTAACGACTTGTCATAATTGCACAGAACACTGAACGTACCTGTGATCGCTGAAGAATGAACAGATGTACTTATTGTGTGTGATGAGCACTTAATGTCTTTGGAGGGATGAACTAATTATCATATCTTTTGAATAATATTTGTTTCCTTCAATTTTGAGACTTTTAATTAGTTTGCCACATTTTTTAAGTTTTAGAATTTGCATGACTTTGACAATAAAGCGGAACAAAACCATTTTTCCTGAACACCAGTATTTGTTTGAATCAGATTCCTAACATCTATGAGTCCTTCAGACGATACACTCCAGGTTCACAAGTGTGCTCGAAAGCCAACGTACACTTCCATCAAAGTTAAGACACAATAATATACAACATACAGTGTATTCAACAAGATCTTCACATCCATACAAAAAGCCGTTACAGTAGAGCCTGATGACAGTGGGCCGGGTTACTGGTTTATAATGCGAGCCGATGGTGGAGATGGTTTTTCCTGCACTTTGCCTACAAAGCTCCACACGTAAAGAAACAGGATTCACAGAGAAAGAAAACTGGGAATAGGCACTTCTGTTTTTTGTTTTTCTTGTGTATGTGCGTTTTAATCTTCTACGTCTTTCTTCATTTTCTTCATCCGAGCTTTAAGACGGCAACCAAGCACACACTGTTTTAAGAGCATTGAATTAAGTTAAGTGAATCAGTTAAACCATGGAGGAAAAGAGACGGATTAAGAACAAGGTAAACTAGATGTGCAGATACATGTGATATTTGATTTAGTCTCAGCTGGACTTTCACTAACTGTCATAATTGAGATTTAATACTTTACTCAGACCAGGAACTTCAAGCGTTTGATGGATTCTCTCTCTCTGCTACAGACACATGGTTAGTCACAGCTTTCGGTTTCCTGCTCGTACATAAACTAAAGTCCTGTGACTTCCTACACTCACTGAAGTTTATATTGTTTCTAAGAGCTGCAGCCTGCGATGATCACATCTCTCCTCATCAGCACTCGAGCAAAGACACTGAAACACAACTGAAACTGTTTTTCATGAAACATGCAGCATGTGTGGTTGGCTCTGTTCAGACCTGGTATTAAGGTGACCACTCGTGATCGGGTCTCACTTCCCCGCTCTACGTGCACGTTCATCACCCGTGTTCACAAAGGATGTAGTCTGAGTTTACAGGTGTGTGTGTGTGTGTGTCTGGGAGAGAGAGGAGTCAGGAGAAGCTGATTGAATCTGATTTTATCAATTTAATAAAAATAGAAATTCTGTTCTGTTGATATCGTGGTGGTGGCCAGAAACCAATTGAAGCATTGTCACTGAAAAGCGTAATAATTAGTTTAGTTCATTGTGAAACATGTGGGTCAGAGGACGTCCTTCTGTATGTGTGTGTGTGTGTGTGTATTGACTCTGAGAAGAATGTGGCCACATGCATAACACATCTCAGGACACGTCTCAGTCCTGAACTGAGCGCTGACCCCTTGTGATCGGATGTTAATACCAGGTTTGAATATCCACACATTTTCCTGAAATAATCCAGAGGGGCTGAATGTGAGAATAAAAAATGTCTGGTTATTTGCTCCGGACATTTTTCTGGATCTTTTCCTGCAGCCCCCTGGAAAAATGTCAGGAGAATGTTCAAATGAGAAATCAGCAGTAAAATATCTGTCAAATTCAAAGCGAGCAAGAGGACGTGTTGACGTTTCCAACACGCGACAAATACCAAACACTGATCTTTCCACAGCTGAATTTATACGTCATGTCCGGCCTCCTGCTGCTCTACAGGCTCCGCCCCTCGCCTGAATGCTCCCCACATGTTCCTGCTGTTGTGAACGAGTCGGACCCGACAACCTGCTGCTGCTTCTCCAGATGTAAAAAACTTGTAACCATTAGCTTCACGTGGACTAAAGGAGTGTGGGTGGACCGGGAGCATCACTACAAGCCGTCAAGTCAAAAACACCGGACAACAAATACACACAAATGAACTTCTGTTGGATAAACTGTGCCATAGGTCTGATCTGACGAGGCCCTGAGTGGTACCACTGACACCAGGGGGCGCCAGGCAGGACACGGAGGGTTTAGGAGTGATGGGCTCATTCATATACATTACATGGAGTTATTCACAGCGGGATCTGATTGGTTCAGGAGGAGCAGATGCTTGCGCCTTTTTTTTCTGTCTTAGCCGCTCACTGGCGTGTGCTGCTCAGTTTGTGCATTTTCACACAATCAAACAAGGCTGAAACAAAAAGAGAACTCACGGTTATTAGTGCTAAATACTACAACAGGCTTTGCCCCCGTCTTCCACATTCTTTATTTTGCACTTCTCTGTCTCAGTCGTCTCTAAACCTGCCCTCGTCGTTTCCAGATGCAGGATCTGAGTCGCTCTGGACTCGTTCTCTCATTTTTAAATTATCTGTCTGCTCGGACAGGGGGATGAATGGAGGAGGAGTGGGTGTAGATACTGGGTTACCCCGCCGCGGGCCCGGGGGCCAGGAGACGGGAGGGTTGACGGGCTGTGGTGGTGAGGATGGTGGGAGTACTGGTGGGAGTCGTGGAGGTCTAGTTCCCACCGCAGCAGGCCCGGGTGGAGTGAGCGTCTGGGTCCTGGAGGTTGACGCCGCGGTGCCGCGCTGCGTGGGTCGGGTTCTGGGTGTCGGTCTTTGGCATCTTCTTTGCTGCAGGGACAAGAAAACGTGAAATATTTAGAATAAATTAAAACTAACAGAGAATTCATGTATAAAACAAAACATTTATGAGGATTAATTTGGAATAAAATGTCAGTTTCCTTAACATCAAAGGCCTTAGAAGGTATAAATCTATTACACTTAATATCTTCTTAATGGATTTTTAGATTTCAAGCCCCATGTGACGTCCTCCAGGTTGATTGACACGTTTCAGACCCGCCCACTGGTGTTTGTCCCACCCACTGGTTCCTGCCCTGAAGTTTCCTTGAATCCAGAGGGACTCATTCCTAACTTCTTGATCCCCCCCGATCATTCTCCTGCCGCCTCTCACCGATGGCCAGGAAGAGCTCGTTGACGTTCATGGCCGTCTTGGCCGAGGTCTCCATGAAGAGCAGGCCGGTGTCGTCAGCATACGTCTGAGCCTCCTGCCACGAACAGAAACAGATCATCAGCTGTGGTTTGAAAAACTGCCATCAAGCAGGTGAACTGGTTATTATTAGAGATAATATTCAGCTGTATCAAGGCTGGTTGCATCCTGCTGTTAGATATAATGTATAATGTCCAGGCTGTAGCTCAGGAAGAGGGTTTGAACTCCAGTGTGTTACCTCGTACTCCACCAGTCTCTTCTCGGCCAGGTCCGCCTTGTTCCCAGCCAGAGCGATAACGATGTTGGGACTGGCCTGTCGCTGCAGCTCCTTCACCCAGGCCTTGGCTCTCTCAAACGTGTCCTGCACAAACACACAACTGAGGTCAGATAACACAACACACGCGTGAACACGTTAACTGGTGTAATATTAACATTAATGTATAACTGCTGGTTATACATTAATCCGAGGAGGTCATGTGGTTGTCTGTGAATTTAAATGTGGCTTCATGAGAGGGACGGTTGGTCCTCGGTGGAGGTTTGAACTGGTTTGACTCTCAATGTAGGTTCTGTGAGATTTAGCAGCTGGAAATAAACCATGAATATGTAATAACACTTGTGGTAATAACCAGAACTCCACAGATGACTCCGCTGAAGAACCGTACCGGCTTGGTGATGTCAAACACGACGATGGCGGCCTGAGCTCCGCGGTAGTACATGGGCGCCAGGCTGTGGTATCGCTCCTGACCCGCGGTGTCCCAGATCTCGAACTTCACCGTGGTGTCATCTAGACACACGGACTGGGCCAGGAAAGCAGCTGGACACACAGACAGACAGAGGACAGGGGGTCAGCTGGATGCTCGAGCATTATACTTCTAGTTCCTCTGAATGTTGACTCTACCATGTGATGATACAGATGGAGCTCCCTGGTCAGTTCTATAGTAGATTAATGTTGCTCTTGCACCTAATATCTATATCTTATTCTCTTAATATGCAGAAAAGAAACAGATTTGATATTTTAGTACTTTTACACTAGTGAACCTTTGAATGCAGGACTTGAAACGTGTCTCTTCTCTGTTGAGTTGCTGGTTTCACATTAGAAAAGTTCCCTCAGACCCACAAACCAAATTAACAACCTTCTTCCCCTTTCCCCCCCCCCCCTTCGTCCTCACCTCCGATGGTCGTCTCCTGGAACTCGTCAAACTGTCCCTTGACGAAGCGCAGCACCAGGCTGGACTTGCCCACGGCCATGTCCCCCAGCAGCACCAGCTTGAACTGGCAGATCTTGGTCTGGGGCAGTGAGCCGTTGGTGCGGCCACCGCTCCCTCTGGAGCTCATACCGGGGTGGGGGTGTGGGGGGGGGGGGGGGGGGGGGGCCTCCTCCCTGGACCGGAGACGGGTGCGTCTGGGAAGTCGCTCACGTTGCTTCAGAGGACCGTCTGTGGTCGAGTCTCACTGGGGACGTCTCTGCTCTCCGGGCTGTACCTGTGTGAAGAGGACGAGTTAGTCCACGACACTGTGACTCACCTTTGACCTCCAGAGGACACACAGGTTTGAATGGAGCAAATCTACTGTAGTTTACAATATAAATAACAAATACACAACTAATGATTGATTTATTAGTTCTAACACAAACAGGGAGCAGGCTAATGGGCATCGGGACATTTTACATACATGTAATATTACTAGTTTATTATTTATCCATCGGTGTCTAAAGCTTATATTTGAGTCTATATTTAATTTATAACTTTAATTCCTTGTCTTTATCTTTCTCACAGTTCTCCCTGTAATGGCTCTTTACTTTGTGTTGTGTGTCTCTTCACCCTCTGCTCACTGTGTTCATGTGTTCACGCACCAGAACAAACACGCGGTCTGTTCCAAGCCCCTCGGGGACGGATCAACACAGACTTTAATGACAGGTTTTATTTGCTCACACTAGAAACCTGTAGAACATAAAGCTCATATCAAGTATTCATATTAAGCTTGTCCACATGGATCCAGGAAGGTTCTGGGTTCGAATCCCTCAGTGAGGTTTTCCTACAGCTTCCTCCCTCCGTCCACTCGCATGCAGACGGGGGTTTGGTTCATTAGAGGCTCTTAAGTGACTGAAGGTGCGAGTGTGAAAGGTTGTGTGTCTGTGTTGTATGTCTGTGTTGTGTGTCTGTGACACCATGGGGACCTGTAAGCACAACGTCATCTGACCCTCAGGAGGATGAGCGTTATAGATAATGGCTGAAAGGATCTAGTCTCTGGGTCATCAACACATGACGTATCGGTATCTGTAATATCACACCTGGTTTTATCAGAGACTGAATCGAGCGAATCGCATCACATGACAGAAGAAGAAGAAGAAGAAGAAGAAGAATGATGATGGACAGTGAGACATGATGAGTTCCACAGGGAGGATGAGGAGGATGATGATGATGCAGCAGCTCTGCTCTCAGGCTGTAACACTGTGTGTGTGTGTGTGTGTGTGTGTGTGTGTGTGTGTGTGTGTGTGTGTGTGTGTCCGTCCTGCACCATCACACACCATTAAAACCCGTTATCTCTCCCGTGCTAACGGCGGCTCTCAGCTCGGATCAGACGGAACCGGATCGGAGCGTTCACATGTCGACGCCTGATTTAAACCCGGGTTCCTGCGTGTGGACCGGACGCACGTGCACGGCGGGCTCATAGTCACCTGGGTTGCGGGTTCGGAGCCGCGGCGGTCGCAGGCTCCTCTGTTGACAAGTCGCTCTCAGCTGGTGGAGGAAACGTTCTCACTTCCTGTTCAGAGGCGCATGCGCACTGAGTGACGCATTGTGGCGCTGGAGGAGAGGATCCGCATTATTTCACTGAGACGTCATTTAAAGCGGTTCACAGGTTTTATACGAATAATATATATTTTATATTATATATTTATATTATTGTTTTATATTAAAGAAATTCAAGAAAGGTGTCGATGTGATTTGTTATTTTGTGGAGAATTTAGAGAAACATTTGTCTGTGGAGTAAAGTATCACGTGTTGTTGGTCACTTCACGTTCCTGTGGGAAACTGTAAGAATGATATTGAATATGATTATTATTTTTAATAAAATGTAATATCCAGTTATCTAAATTCCAACCTAGAAAACCACATTTTATAGAACTGGCCATTTATATCAAGCAATACAAATAGAAACAAAGCTGTTAAAAATTATAAGCTTTACAGAATTGTTATTTATTTAAATATTTTTGACGATTGACGATTTTGGCGAATTTATAACGGCAGTGACAGAGGGGGTTTTCTGATGTGGCCTCCGAGCCGCTGGGGGCGCTGGAGAGCAGGGAGGCCGATGTGCAGTCGGAAGTGTTGATCATGTGGCGGATGTTTGAATGATCAGGATGCAACTGAAACGCGTCGGTATCTGTTTTATTAAAAATCTCTGATCTGTAATAATAATTAATCTGTAATATTGAACCCTGAACTCGTCATGCCAACGAGCAGCAGACAGAAGAAGAAGAAGGGGGGGGACGTGGCGGTGAGATCAAGCTACAGTAATCTCACTGGTGTAATGTAACTGAGTACTTTTACTCAAGTACTTCAGAGTATTTCCTTCACACTGTGTAAAGTACTTTTATTACAATCCAGCTTTTACTTTACTAATGAACCAGGTAGGTTTTCAAACTAGGAAACACTGAAGGTAAACAAGGAAGGTAAAATAATAAGATATTAATAAATATAAAATCATAAAATGAAGCAGAGATCAAAAGAACAAATATAAAGTAAATATGAAATTGATTTGTACGACAGCAGTGAAGTGCTACATCATTTAATCAATGATCCAACTACATTTATTACAATATAGTATAATATTTCTCTGCATACACTAACATTTACATGTAATATATTACTTTTACAGTGTGATATTACTACTTTAACTTGTATAATAAGTACTTACTTGTGATGTTTATCTGTGGGTGGATCCAGGTGCAGGGAACCAACGACAGCAGTGTGGTGAGCAAGGTGTCGGCTGCAGCTCGGGGCTTCTTCCATGATGACTTCCTCCAGCTCTTTGTGTGCAAGGAGGCCAGAAGGTCACCGCTCATCAACAGGTCAATACTTTTAGTCAAGTTTAATATTAGTTTCAATCAATCATTCAATCAAATTTTATTTGTATAACCCATATTCACAAATCACAGTCTCATAGGGCTTTAACATGGTGTGACATCCTCTGTCCTTAACAGTTCAGTTTACTTAGTGGATTATTAGGGTCAAGTATTAAAGTGTATTTATTTAAATAAGATTTGTCTTTCTGTGATTTCTCTCCTATATGAGTGTTTTTGTCCAGCATCAAATGAGAAATGTAATCAAACGTTGCTCTTTGGATTAAACTGTTCATTGTGTGGATTAGAAACATATTTCCTGTTGTTGTTGTTTTTAAGAATCAGAATTTGAATGTCACACATTATTTGTTTATTTCCTTCAGGGGCTACTATGTGCGCTGGAGAGCTGTGGACCACTGTGTGAGGAGGTTTCTACACGTTACTGAAAACTGCCCTAAGAGACAGGTCAGCTCAGAGAGTACTGGGGTTTATTTCTCCATCCATACGATTATGAAAACATGGTCCTGTATCAGTTTTAATCTCCGACTATACTAACAGGCCTGGAATCAAGTATCACAATCTGAGGCTAATGCTGTCGTTTTCCTACATAACGGGGTCATGTGATCGGAGCCTGACGAATTGGGGAAGGATACGTTGAGCAAGCAGCTGTTTCCAAACATTTCAGTTTCTGCCGGTCAAGACCAGAATTCATCCCTGGAGTTTTCAAAATAAAAGTCAGCAGTGTTTCCTGGCTCTAGAACACCAGGCTTATCCATAACAGAACTAAAATGTAGAAATGTGGATGAAGCCGTTTGGTCATTGGAGTTTTCCTCATTCTGAAAAGTCATGAATCTCCTCTCTCATCATCTTTCCCCTTCTTGTAGATTCTGTCGCTGGGCGCAGGTTTCGACTCGTTGTACTTTCGCCTGCGGGCGGATGAAGCTCTCACCGGGGTCGTGGTGTTCGAGGTGGATTTCCCTGACGTGGCTCGACGTAAGACTGCTCTCATCTCCTCTAATATCACACTGAGGGGGATGTTAGACCCACATTTACCTGCACCTACAGGTTTGTCATCTCACTTTGCTTTAAAGAAATGTGTTTGTCATATAGTTGATGTTAGATTTCAGATCATGTGTGTGTGTTCAGGAGCTGTGCACGTGTGCAGTGGTCAGTACCGTCTGTTGGGGTTGGATGTCAGAGAGGAGTCCCGGGTGAAGGAGGCTCTGGAGGCAGCTGGGTTGGACTGGGCTGCTCCCACTCTGATTCTGTCTGAAGTGGTTCTCACCTACATGGAAACTCAATGGTAACCACTAACAGAGAGTTCAGTCTAAACCTGTTTGTCATGTTCTGTTCTCTCATCCTGTGTTGATGCTTCAGAACTATTCCTCCTCATTAGTGAGTCGTCCTCAAACTCTTCTACAATATCCTGTCACTTCTCATGGTTTGTGTTTAGAGCTTTTTATAACCAGTCTATGATGTAGAGGGAAGTTAAAAAACTCTGTGTTCATCCTACCTGATTTATCTGCTCTGTAATATGAAGCAAAGTTTGTAGACAAATCCCTGAAAGAGGAAGTGATTCTTATATTTCTGTTGCTGTTATGTCGGAGATCAGCACCTGTGAATGTCTAGGAAGTCACTAATGTGTTCTCGTGTGTTGTTGTGTGTCTTCCAGGTCAGATGTTGTCATCAGTTGGGCGGCAAAGCTCCTGCCTCAGTCCCTCTTTGTGATGTATGAGCAGATCCGTCCACATGATCCCTTCGGTTCAATCATGCAAGATCATTTCCACAAACTGAATTCAACGCTGCACGCCCTTCGACAGTACCCAGACGCCGCCGCTCAGAGACGCCGGTTCCTGGACAAGGTCAGCGTGCACACTTATCACTGGGTTGTGTGACTGTTGAAGTGGTAAACCTGTGTTTGTGTGTCCAGGGCTGGGATCAGTGTGTGTGTCTTGATATGAACGACTTCTACCTGTGGCTGGTTCCTGAGG
Organism: Pleuronectes platessa; assembly: GCF_947347685.1. NCBI lineage: Eukaryota > Metazoa > Chordata > Actinopteri > Pleuronectiformes > Pleuronectidae > Pleuronectes > Pleuronectes platessa. The sequence goes on along the minus strand of NC_070639.1, from coordinate 24,014,492 downwards.
ACGAGAGGCGCAGGGTGGAGGTCCTGGAGCCTTTTGATGAATATGAGGTTAGCTGTTGAAATGTGGTGGACGTTTCACTGTGAACCAAGTTGGTAGGGAAGCGCTGACTTAGTCTGCAAAGCACTGTAGGTCCAACATGAAGTGTGAGAGTGTGTGTCTGTCCTCAGGAGTGGCACCAGAAATGTTCCCACTACTTCATCCTCACTGCCTCTCGGGGCTCTGGTATGACTCAGGCTTTACTCACACATCCTCCAGGTAACGTTCACCTTTCTATCCTCTCTAACTCATTTGACATCTGTAGGACAATTTATTTACAAGCAGGGGTCACTGAGTCCGGCCCTGGACCTATAACACACAAATCATTGAGGATTGTTTTACCCAGCACAGCTTTTCTAGCCTTTATGGAACTTGGGTAACAGGAAACTCACAGAGCAGTTGTGTAAACGCACACTGGTCTGTGATATGTGTTGTAAACTTGCATGAATGTGTTTCCTAACCTCTGACTTGGCTTTTCTTCCCCTCAGTGTCTCCAGTGTCGTCTGTTAACCCATCTTTGAGCCCTGTGGCCCTGAGTGTGAAGCCTGATCCTGCTTGTGTGGAGGGTTTGGGGATGGCCTCCACCTCGGTGAGCCCAGGACGCCTCCTGCTGACAGGAGGCTCCAGCCGGGGGGGCAGGGGGGCTGTGAGTCGAGTCCTCCTCCGAGGGCAGGAAGGGTGGAGGTCCGTCACCGTGGAGCCGTCACTAGACTTTGGTGAGAGGACCTGCTGCAACTAAAAGTTTTTACTCTTATTTTGAGGGAAGTCACAAAACCTTCTGGTTATATTTTCTGGTGTAAGAGTTAAACGTGTGAAGGTAGAATGAGATATTAAACTTCCAGTGTGAACAGCTTGATGTGTTTCCCTCTCTCAGGCGCCCGACTGTACCACACGGTCACTTCCTGTCCCGGAGGAGGTGCGGTGGTGTACGGAGGTCGCTCCTCTCCTCTCAGTCCAGCCAGGGGCCTTTTTAAAGTAGTGCTGGACCCTGCTGGTCCCCCTGCCCCTCTGGACCGAGTGAAACTCTGTGTAGAGGAGATGCTCTGTACGGGGGATCCACCTCCGCCCAGATGGAGGCACACTGCTGCCATCGTCAGTCACAAAGGTTCGGTTAGAATAAAGTCTTTTTCTCTTCGTCTGAACCTGCTCTGATCTCCAGATAATCTCATAAAGTTATTATATTATAAGTCAGAAGAAAGTTCAAACCCCGGAGTTCACGTCTGAAAAGGACTTTATTCAATAAGAGCTTCTCTTTTCTTCTCTGCAGGCAAAGACTTTCTGTTTGTTTATGGAGGAAAGAATGAATCTGAGGCTGTTCTGGGCGACGCCCACTTCCTGTGTCTGGACCAGCAGCACTGGACTGAGGTTCGCTCGCCATTCATTGGTTCTCTTCCACCAATCACGTGTCATTCCATATTCGTTCCAACTTGATTTTTGACCAGTGACAACCAGTGTGTGTGTCAGTGTCCTTACATTGTGTGTGATTTACAGATCCCAGTGGAGGGGGCGGCACCAGAGCCACACCACTCCCACTCTGCATGTTCATATCAGGGAGGTGTGGTGATGTTCGGGGGTCTGGACCGGAGGGGGGTTCCTCTGGGGGACACCATTGTTCTCAGGCCCAGTGACAGAGGCTTCTCCTGGGAGAGAATAGAGCTGCAGCCCCCCCCGGTCCCCAGGTCTGAAGATGTGACAGAAACACTCTGAGGATTCCACTTTAAAAACAGATTGATCTAATGTGATGTGCTTTGTTTTAGGTACTCTCATTCTGCCCACGTGATTGGACAGAAGCTAGTTGTGGTGGGCGGGGTCTGGATGCATTCCGATGGCGTACCGGGTGTTGTCATGATCGACCTGGCCACACGGAGCAGCGTGGAGTTCAGCCTGGACACGGTCAGTTCTCAGTTATTTGACTCGATCACAGACGGTAAATAAAGATGGACGACATGAAGTCACCGGAAAGAGGAGGAGAATAGTCTGGATCGCCCCCTGGTGGCTGGCTGTGGTATAGGTCATAAACCGTGCCTCCTCCATGTTAGCAGACGGGACATGAACCAAACAAACAGTGGAAGTAGACGTTAAATAAAAGAAGACGCATCGTGCATCTATATCAATTTGTGCTCTTATAATCGCACAATAAAAGTTTTGCGAGTAGTAATACTATTTTATATATTATTATGAGTATATATATTTTTATATTATATTTTAAACAATACTATTTCTTGCTCATGAGCTTTATAAATCAGTAAGATGAGTGAATCCCTGTTCCCCTGTAGAGCCGGGTGCCGTGGCCTCTGATGCTTCACTCCTTCTGCTGCGAGCTGACGGACTCAGAAGAACCAGAGCTGCTCCTGATTGGTGGAGGAGGAAACTGCTTCTCCTTCGGGACTCATTTCAACCCCCGGCCGGTCTCTGTGAACCTCAGGCCCGTCCTGGGATGAAGCTTTTCTAGAATCAGTTTGAAAACTCTGGACCGAGCACAAGTCCACTCATTTGGTCTGAACACTTTGTGTAAATGAGGTCGTTTGGAGCTGAATTTGAACATCGGGGCTAACAGACACTTGGATGACATCACAGTTTGAAGACTTTTGTGTCTTGTGGTTTTGTGGACTCAAACACTTCACCCCCCCCCCCCCCCCCCCTCCACCACAGGGGTGAGCAGATAATGAGTTTTCAGTGAAAGATCCCTTTGAGGACACATCACGTCTAAAAGATATCACTCCACAGAAATGTCTCCAGAGGTTTTGCTGGACAGGTTTTTATTTGCGAGACCTCAGAATGGATTACATGAGATTGTTTTTTTTTCTTTTCGATGGAGGGTAAATCATTCAGTGAAGCGCCTGAAGGACAGGACCGTGGGGCTGCTGGCCCCCCAGTCGCCAGGTTTGCAGTACTCTCCCTTCTCCAGGAAGTACTGGCGTCCGCGGTAGTTGGGATGCTCGTAGAAAACCCACCAGCCGTCGAAGACCTTGCAGGAGTTGACCTCCCTCCAGCGGAACTTCTCCAGGAGGGAGGGACAGTCCTCTGTGGCCTCGAAGGCCTGGCCCCCGAAGTCTGCCCTCTCATAGAGCTGCATCTTGTACAGGGTCCCACTGGTCTGGAGGGGGGGGGGGGCGTTAGTGCATGGGGTTGGGATAGAATGGGAACGGAATGGGGGGTGAGAGAAAAGGGGAAGGGGGGATATATAGGGAGATGAGATATTCCATCTAACAAAAATGAATTATGTTGAGCACTTTATTTTAACCTCCTCTAGTTTAGACATTTAGAAACTTGATGAATAGTTTCTAACACACAAATTAAAGCTGCAAGACGCATCCTCGCCACTAGATGTCACTAAATGCAACACACTGAACCTTTAGCGCTACACTACAAAACCCTGACTGGTCTTTACACAGGTTTTAAAGTCTGTGCATCAATTATCCCATCCCTCAGTGTTTACTTCTTTTTAAACACACAACATTGTAGAAACGACTCAACACTGCTCATGGACTCAGCTCGTACTCACTACATTGATTGTTTTGTGTGAACGTGGTGTTGCTGAATCTGCCTCAGGCTGTGGGTCGGTTGGACCGGAGCCGGAACGTAAAGACTGACCCCTGGTCTCCATTGACAAAGCCCTGCAGCCACTGCTAGCATCATAGCCTCATGCTCATCTGCTGGGTTTCACTTTGCCCCTGTGACTCAGTGAAGCTCCTAACAGTTCATCACCTGCTCAGCTGAGTAGAGTTAGAGCAGGTGGCTGACTTACAAAGTGGATCATCTTGCAGGAGCTGAGTCGGTCGTTGAGTCCCGTCCAGCGCTGGTACTCCGGGTACTCCCCCCTGGTCAGAACGTACTGGTAGCCCATGTAGTTGGGCCTCTCGTACACCACCCAGGCCCCAGTCTCCACCCGGATGGAGTTGCAGCGGCTCAGGTAGGCGTGGAAGTCTGAGCAGTCGCTGTCGCACTCATAGCGTCGGCCCTGGAAGTTCTTGTCCTCGTAGAAGATGATCTGTGGAACAACAACTCAGGTTTGAGACCCTGCAGCTTTAAAACCCATCGACAGAGACAGTCGACAGCAGTTTGGACACGTGCACGGCTTCAACGTAAACCCACTGTCTTATCTAACGCCTCAGTGTGCACCTGAGTGTGGAGGCTCCCCCCCGCTCTGTCTCCACTCACCCTGCCCATCTTGATGTGTTGCGTGGGGAAGCCTCGGTGATGTCCAGCGCTGGTGGTGGTGGTTCCCCTGCGGCCTCGATGTGGCTCTGGCCCCCCGCCGCTCCCTTTTATACGCCCCGCTTTCCCCTCGTTTATAAACAGCAGCCGTGGAGGCAAGAGGGGAACAATCGCTTTGTCATGAAAATGAGATCCAAAAATTGAGTCAGTGATTCTAGTGCTATTCAGTTTTTCCAGAAAAGCGAGGAAGGATTACGGCATAATGCCCGGGCCCGGTAAGCATCCATTGACCCCACTTCTGTACTGGCTGCATCCAGTGCCCCCACCCCGTCCCACCACACCCCCGCCGTGTCAACACATGCCAGCTCCACCAGCTTGCCCCCACCTGGCGAGGACCTGCCAACTCATGACTTATTGCTGCCTTATGAAAGGCTGCGGTCGGATTCTGTGGAGGAAGACGTGCTCAGATGCTTTAAGAAGAAACTGAAATACTACTCTAGATAATACTCCAATTAATAGTAGTATTGAAGTACTCTTGCAGAAAAATGACACTATATGTAGTTGATTCTTGTAAATTGCACAATTATTGCAAATAAATCAAATTACGATATGGGAATTCTACGATAACTAAATTACTCTGTATTTGTTAATTGCTATATATGGTATTTGCAGTATTTATTTATTCATTGTGCAACAAATTTCTATTATTTTATGCATAATATTCATCATTGGGTTGTTTATAATGATGCAAAATAGTTTATAAATGATTATACACCTAGTGGCCACTTTATTAGGTACACCTCACCCTAATGCTAGAAGCTCAAGTGCTGTGTGGCAGTTAAAGTACTTGTAACTAGTTGTTCTATAACAGGGTTATGGTTAGTTACCTCAATCAATTTCTCATTATATAAAATCTAAAGTAAAAGACAGAATGAAATCAATAAGCAGGAAGTCACCATGATTCAGTCAAAACCTTTATTTGTCATTTTGTAAACTGCGTTGTGTTCTCCGCACAGTGACGGTGAAGCACTCAGTTATTCTATGTAAGGCATTTTACAGTGTTACCACTTTCATCTAGAAAATGACGACACGTCCCAGCAATTTGAATTTTACAGTAGTTCAATATTTTACAGTGCATATTTTTTACCAAGTCCACCTTCATCCACCGGTCACGTGTCCCATTGTGTAAGAACTAGGTTGAGCATGATGATGATGAGCGAGGCAGGTTTTGTAAAGCGAAGAAAGGATAGATTTATGAAAAATAATCTTATTCTGATGCCAAAATATACACAACAATACCTGTGATTTCATCCAAAAATAAACATACACTTAGGATTAGTGGCACATCTGGTGACTGTTGAGTTTCGCTTCACTTGGCAAACAGGAGCCAACTCTTCTATTTGTGTTTAGACAAAGAACTGAGAGGAAAAGTCACCGAGCAGAAACCAGCTGTCAGGAAGCTGCACGTTCTTATCGTGCACAAACCACAGCCATTGACGTGAATACCTGGGGTGTGGCCCAAAAATAATAAAAACCTAAACACAACATGCTACAGACACTGTTGAGCTACCCTCTACTGTCCGGACGGTTCAGCTACACAAAATAAATTATGTTAATATTCCTTCGTTAATCCTCTTTTCTAACAACACAGAAAAATACTCTGTCCTGAGTTAAGAACTGAAGGTTCACTAACGTCCTCGACTCCAAAAGTGCTGAGTTTACTTAGCATCTACCTGCTCCAGCTTTAAATGTTAATGGGAAAATATATATTTTAAAGAAAATAGCGAGTAGTTTACATAAGTGGGCGAAGTTTGGGAAGAACACTCACTTCAGACAGAACTCTGGTTCTTCAGGATCATCGACATGGCTTCGCTGAGAGACGTTTCTGTCAGTTAATATAAACACGTGACGATACTGAGTTCACACAGAAACCAAGGAGGGGCGAGTGGATTTCAGTTTTCAAAGTATTATTATTATTTCTATTATTATTATTTTTACACTGAAGGAGTCTTCAGGAGAACTCCTCCTCCTCGCTCACACTCATTTGACCAAATTGAGATTTTCTGTCTCTAAAACATCAAAGCAAACATTTCCAAACTGTCCCTTTATAAGCCGGTGGTTTTTTACCTCCCCTTTAAAAGACGCGTGCTCCTCATGTTGTTTAACCACATGCCACCTCACGCCCTCCTCGACTCACAGCAGCTGCCTTTTCTTGAAAAGCAGCATTCACCAGCTTTACACACTGAGTGCGATGCAAGTTGCTGCAGGAGCCACAGAGCTGCCTGAGTAATAATCACAAACTCCCTGTTCAGTAATACTTGATTCAAACAGATGCTCCTGACGTCACTAACGCTGCACGGGGCCTCTGTGTGTTGCCCTCATGAGCAGGAACCATTCTCCAGCTGGATGAGAGAAGCCCAGCGACTCAACAGGCCATAGGCGACTGTCCCACTGTCGGTCCGTTTCTAATGTGTGTGTTGTCGTTGACTTGGAGCGTGTCGGACCCGTTGGAGTCGAGTGGCGAGGCGAGCGTAGGAGGGATGAGGCTGTCCAGCTCCTGCCTGTTCCCCGTCTCCAGGAGCCACTCGTGGAACTTGACTTCCACCAACTCCTGGAACTGCCGCTTCTGCTCCCTGGAGGATAAACATGAGAAATGAGTTACTACACAGATGAAGTGACACAGCAGGGATGAGGAGAGTAGTGTGAAAATAAAAATAAAAATCAATGCCTGTTGTTTCCTGTGCTGTCGAGTGTAAAACCCCCGAAGCAAGTTCTCTGACACTAATGACTCACTGAGCTCCACAATATCTGAGCTGAGTGGACAACTCACTTTCTTATTGATTTCTGTGACGGCTGCTCTGTTGGAACTTTCCACTGAGTCGAGGAGACACTCTGCTCATATCCAGGTTCATCATTTCATTATTTTTAAGGTTTTCTATGCCTTGATGTTCAGAAAACTCTGGTTTCAGCTCACTTTACCATAGACCTGGGTTTTTAAACTTACTTCTGCAAAGGCTAAGCACCCCCTCTCTTGTTATTAAAGAAAGTGAAGACATTTCTATGGATGCTTCTTTGGGTCTGGCCCCTCCCCTCCACAAGATGTAATGGAAATCAGTTCAGCAGTTTTTGCATAATCCTCCAGACCAGCAAACTAACAAACTAACAAACTAACAAACGCACACGGAAACAAAACCCAACAAACTCTGATGAATCTAGAAAGGCACTCAGACACTTACTTCTCCCACAGATAACAACATAACTCGCCATGTAAGAGAAAGTAAAATACATCTTTAATCTGCACGTTTATCCATAACTGCTTTAAGATTTAATGGGCTCATCCTTGGTTCATTACCAAACCCTCTACATATTACCATTCATCAGGCTCAGTTGTTTTTGTGTAATCCTGCTAATGCCAATGAAAGTATCATTGATAAGCTGGATAATGGATTAATATATACTTCATGGATGATTGAGCGTTTTATTCTACCTCATGATGTTGGGACTTGTCACTCACTTGTTCAGCCGAGCCTCCATCACAGTCTTCTGCCAGTTCTGTATTCTCTTCTGCTTTTCCTCGACAGCTGCCTGATACGGAGCCGGCAAACCTCCGGGCACCTCACACGTGTCGCCCTCCATCTGGAACGGCACCACCAGCGCATGGAACTCAGCCGGGGGCAGCAGCCGGTAGCAGCCGGGGTCCGGGTTGGACGAGGTGTTGAGCGCGGGGTTGACGAGGCCCTCGGTGCCCAGGAGCAGGGGTTGATCCCAGATGTTGGGGACCACGGCCAGTCCCACGCTGGCCATGTGATCCTCCAGGGACGGGTAGAACGTGTGGAAGGGTCCCAGGGTAATGTCTGTGTTTCCAGGCAGGAGCAGAGGGCGGTTGGGCGTCAAGGCGTAGATAGTGCAACGTGAGGAGGCTCCGACAGCGACTCTGCCCGCCACGCACACCAGCCGCACGTTGTGGCAGCTGTGGATGTGGACGCTGGTCTCCACGGGACCCAGAACCACTAAGCTGTCTCTGCATTTGTCCAAACTGACTGATCTGCAGGACAGAAACAAGGATAGATGAGCCCTGTCCCCCCAGAAAGTCCAAGACGCATCACGTATCCACAGAAGCTATTTTTACCTGAGAGGTGAGAGAAGGTAGATGAAGGCGTCGGAGCATCTGTGGATTTTGATGTTGGCCCCCGTCAGCTTGTCGGAGGTTTTAGCGAGCGTCTGTTTGAAGACTTGGGACATCAGCACCATCTTACTGCCCGGAGGAGCCGTGTGGGTGTTCCTGGCTATCTTGGCTCTCTTCATGGCCCCCTCCACTAGAACAAACAGAGACTGTCAAAGAAATGCACTGAAAAACTGATACATACAAAACCACATTTCTGATTTAAAACAACCTAAGTGCAGAGGACAGGATACCTTGTTGAGCCCAGGCCAGCTTCTTGCCAGAGCGCAGGCAGGCGGTGATTCCAAACGGGTTGAGAGTGAGGCTGTGGTGGAGGCAGGAGAGCAGCGTGTGCAGGGAGAAGGATCGGCTGAGGCTGGAGTAGCCAGCTTGTGTCTGGGCTGGACCTTTGGTCAGGAGCCGGTGGACGGGCTGGACGGTTCTGCAGCAGGACACCGAGCCCTCCAGCAGCAGACCCAGACTCCGCACGGCCTCCAGGGAGATCTGACCAAAGATCATTTGAAATAAATCAACCACAGTTCATGAAATGTTTCTATAATTTGTTTAAAGCCAAACTTGTTATGTCCCAGCTGCTAACATGGAGAAATGAATCAATGACGGGTGTGTGCACAGACCTGACAGTCTCTCAGCGCCTGTCCAGATTGTGACAGTTGTCCTGGTTCAACCAGCAGCTCCAGAATCTCACCAAGGTGACTTTGCACAAACGACAGGTGAGCCTGGTCGTCCCAGTTCTGCCAAACCAAACAAACAACAGAACCATGAGTGGAAGATCTGAAAGAACCGAGACAGGACGATGACATTTCAGCTTGAGACTTGTTAATGTTCACACTTTGCAGGGACCTTGTTCTGGGAGCTGGTCTTGGCCTCTCGGTCGGAGGGAGAGGGGGAGCGGGTGCGGTGACTGGGCCACTCTTCACCGATCAGGGAGGTGCGCAGAGAAACACGGTTCAGCTGCTGGATGTAGAGGAAGAGGAGGAACTGCAGCGTGTCCACAGTAAACTGCAGTAAAACAGGGGTCAGATATCAATATGTGGCTCCTGCTCAACACCAGACCATGGTTACAACCTCAGCCTGAGGCGGACAACACACCCTCATGAAAGACACAATTCAAACAGGAAACTGGGGCGAGGAGATAGGATCACATTCTTTGGTAAACTGAGACATATCAGACGTATTCATGAATCCAGCTGCTCTCAACCCGCGTCGTCCCTTCACCTTGTTCCTTTGTTGGTCCAGCTCACTTTTGGAGGAGCACTGGGAAAGACACTCGGCCCGCTCCAGCCTCTCCTCCGCTGTGTGGCCTGAGAGGAGGTCAAAGGTCTCAAAGTAGAGCCAGGCCAGGTCTTCTGGGAGCTGGAGCTTTCCACAGGCGATGTGCCTCCACATGGGCCAGCCCAGAACCGGGAAGCAGCCGTCCCGCGCTCGCACATAGGTCGCCATCTTGCGCAGATAGTGCAGGCTGAGTTTGGAGGAGGGAGCCACCTACACAATGAATCAACCCTGTTTATTTTCAAGACATTTACACCAACTGAACAATAGCACATCTTTCCTCTGGAGGTCATGGACAGAATATGAGCTGAATATGTCTCATGTGCAGATGGAAGTTGGTGTTAGTTGGTAGTATTCACCTGCAGGGCGCCCAGTAAGAAGGGCTCCATGCGCGGCCATATGCTCACACTGTCTTCCTCCATGTCTGCAGAGAGAGGAAACAGACATTTAAGTTAAAAGTACAGAAGGGTCACTGGAAGCACACCTCAATCACCTTATCTTCCTCAACTGTTATTTATGTCTAATCCCTTTTATTAATGATTACAACTTAAGTTTCCAGTATATATATATATATAAACAGCAGCACTTAACCTAACCTAAGTTAAGTTAAGGTTGGTAATTAAGAGCAGAAATAAGCTTTGGCAGCAATGCTCTCACATAAGTTTAAAACATCATTTACAAGAAAATCTTTGGAGACCACAACTGGTTTGAAATGATGTTAATCTTTTATGTTATTTTTCTTATGTTTCTTACTGTGCTGCTTCATTCACATGCATTTCGTGGAGTTCTTGTTCAGATGAGTGATTTATTATTTTACTGTTATTCCACCTGAACTGGCTGAAAACCACTGAGCTGTGATGACCCAGTTCAGTTTCACATCCCTGATGCTGGGACGCTCCCATGACAACAGGCTGCACATGTCATCACCTGCTGCCCTCCATCATGTCAGTAACATGCTAACCGAGCTCACACAGAACATACAACAACCACAGACCTGCTTCGTGTCGGTGTAACATGTTTGTTTCCTGTCTGTCGCAGTTTAACCTCTGCAGCCTGAGTTTAGCTGTTAGCTGCTGCTAGCTGCTGCTAGCTGTTGTTAGCCCCTGATGCTAACAGAGGCTGCCTCTCTCTTACTCTCAGCCTCGGTCCTGGTCCCGGCGGCGGGTAGCTCCGTGTCGGTGGCCGGGGAGGGAGCGGCTCCGGTGGAACATAGGGAGGGTGAGTGCGGTGGTGGACGCGGGTCGTCGCGGTTCTTTGCGGTTCTGTTGCGGTCCAACTTGATCCGGACTCACATCTGCTTCGCTTCCTATTTACCGCCGCTACTCCCGCATCTGTTGCGCGCAGCTCGCGGGCACGCGCTTCATGCTCGACCGAGAAGAATCATCTATTTTCATATTATACTTTATTTATTTTAATTACTATGAACTGTTGAGACTGTGTCGTCAGACGGATGAGCACCACTATCTGATTTTACAGATTTAAAAAAAAAAAGCAAAATAAATATATAATTTAAATCCATCATCTTCTTCTTCCTCTTCCGTGATTTGTAAAATCGATGTAACTGTCTCTTTAAAAGTGGGCGGGCTTTCGCAGCGAGAGGCGTGTCTGCTGGGCGTGGTTTCAGTGACAGCAGGAAGAAGGCTGGTGTGGCCGCGGACTCGAACCTTCAGCAGCCGCTGACTCTCTGCTCCCTTTAGAAAGACGTGGATGTGATGGCGCCCAGAGGGATGAACCTGTGGAGCGTGTGCGGGCTGCTGCTCTATGTGACCACGGCGGTGTTCGCGGGGTAAGAGCTCGGGGCTCGAACACGGTACCGCTGGTACACATGTTCCACTGTGATTGGTCCACACCGGGGCTACACGTGAGGACTGGACGGAAGCAGACTCACACACTGAAGCTAACTCGGCTAACAACAAGCTAACAACAAGCTAATAACTGCTAACAACTCTTTCTTTGCGAGACGTTCAGCACAGGTTTATAGTGACCTGTTAGCTTAGCATGCTAGGAGCTAGTTTCCATCGCTAAACCGGTCGTAGGTAGCTCTGCTCTTCACATCCCCCGGAACCTGCTTGAAAACAAGCACATTTTTAGTTTATCATCAACATCACAGGCTTCCTCGGATAACTGTCTGTTATTTAAGTGATGCACTGCAAACACTAACTACTCATGGTAAATTCGGCTCACTCCATTTACCAAAATGTCAACATATCTGGGCTCAACGGGGTTCGAACCTCGCGGGGCTGCCTGTGTCCCCCCGGTTTGATCCCTGTCGTCTGCCTCCTCCATGCAGGAGGGATTTCTACCAGATCCTGGGGGTCACTAAGAGCGCCACGGTCCGGGACGTCAAGAAGGCCTACAGAAAGCTGGCCATGCAGCTGCACCCGGACCGGAACCAGGACGACCCCAAAGCCCAGGACAAGTTCGCGGACCTGGGGGCAGCGTATGAGGTGAGTCCGCCGGTTGTCATGTCGCGGATGAGGGGATGGATTTATGGAACCACATGTTTTCACTGTAACTGAGGAAACTCATTGACGAGGAAACAGATCAAAGGATAAAACACTAAAGTCTTTTGTACCGGCTTCTCGGTTGTTGTTGGAAACGGTTCGGCCACTGTGATTGGTCCACTAGACCGTGTGGCTGCTTCTGATTGGCTGTTGCGTGTGCACCGCTGGCCTTACATAAAGCCAGACGTGGATCTTTGGGAGTGGATTCAGATCAGCTGTCTAACGTGACGTGATTTATTATGTAAACTTTATAACACGCTTCAATATGTTTTCCAGTTGTAATAATAATATTATACATATTTATAATGTACTACAAAACAGTATTGTTGTACTGTGCTGTATTATAGTATATTATATTACCACCATTGTACAGGAATGTGTTCAAACCAAAGTTATGACCCTGTGTAAAAGAGAAATAAACACACATTTTTTAACACACACAAAACTTACTGAATTTAAAACAGTACAAATATTAAATGTTCTCTTTAAATATGCAATCATGCTGAGCATAAATTTTAATTTAAATAGTCACATTCTGTTCTTATTCATGTTTTACTTTGTTGTGTTGTGTAGACTTATCGGTCTAAACTTTAGAATTTAACTGTCTTAAAGTTTGATTTATTTATGTGAAGCACCTGCTGCAATTTTTACAGTTCCCACAAGTGCTGCTATATAAATACATAATGAACGATGATGTGGTAAAACACAGTTGCACTGGTGGAAATATGTTTTCATGTGAGAAGTTCTGCAAAAGGTCAAAAGTTTATGCCCTGATACTCTAAATGTCTTCAGTTGATTAAAGTTGAATTTGAAGTTTAATCATTAAAGACGTGGACTTGGTTATAAATTCTTGAAGAAGTTTCAAAGCCTTTTTTATATCAGACTTTTTCAGTTTCAAGTTGTAGAAAATTTGTAAAAAACATTTTCCAATAGTGCCCTGTGCCCCACCAGTAGAGAATTCCCCTTCATTCCAGTGTCCATTACATTACATTGAGTCCAGGATAGACAGAGAGGAGATGAAGGGACAGACAGGCGTCCCAATGGAGGCTGGCTGAGGTTAATGAAGGACGTTCACATGCAAATCCAGAGGTTGATATTCAGGCAGCCAGGCAACAGATAACAGAAATGATGAGGCCAAATCCTCACAGCAATATTATTGTGTACACGACTGTATTTCCCTGGGAATATACAAATGTTCTTGGTTCCACAAGCTGCTTCTGTATCATGAGTTAAAAACCTTGTAGAGCTGTGTTTAGTGACTGGTTGTGTCTGTAGGTGCTCTCCGACGAGGAGAAGAGGAAACAGTACGACGCGTATGGAGAAGACGGACTGAAAGAAGGTCACCACGGTTCACACAACGACATCTTCTCCAGGTTGGTTTCATGGACACGGTGTTTTCTACAGCTCTGACAACAGGGTAGTTTACTGTACCAGCTAAACGTCGAGTTAAACCTTCACATTTAAGACAAGGAAGTAAAAACCTTACATCAACTCATGCAGATGCTTTGGTCATTTTTTAAATAAATAAACTGTCTTTATGAAAATGTGCAGAAACTGAATGTTGTTAATCAAACCACAGATTAAACTTTTTACTGTGTGTATTTAAAGAAAAGTCTAAACCTGTCTCTCTTCCCTCTGCAGCTTCTTCGGTGACTTCGGTTTCATGTTCGGAGGAAACCGGCAGCAACAGGACAGAAACATCCCCAGAGGAAATGACATCATACTCGACCTGGAGGTCACGCTCGAAGAGGTGTACTCTGGGAATTTTGTGGAGGTAAGAAGAGAATCCCGCAATTTAATAACTGAACAATGTCCATGTATTTGAAGTTTGTAACAGAATCTGTGATTAATTACACTTGTAAAAGTTTGTTTTAGTTTTTTGATGATTTATGATGTTTTTCGATGATTTAAACATGCTTTACTTTTTTAAATCTTGCCTCTTGTCTCGTAGGTTGTACGAAACAAACCTGTAGCTAAAGAAGCTCCTGGCAAGAGGAAGTGTAACTGCAGACAGGAGATGAGGACGACGCAGCTCGGGCCCGGACGCTTCCAGATGACCCAGGAGATGGTGTGTGACGAGTGTCCCAATGTAAAGTGAGTCTGGGAAAACACAACACAACACAACATTACATTTACATTACAAGCACAGAAGCTAGTGCAGAAATGTCTGATACCTTTATTCTCTCAAGTGACCAGCAGGGGGCGACTCCACTGGTAGTTTCCATAGAAGTCTATGAGAAAATGACTTGACTCACTTTATAACGTCAGTAAACATTAAGGAGTTTATGTCTCAGTCTCTAGTTTCAAGTCTTCTAACCCTACTGATGTCCATTTAGTAAATTATGATAATTTAGAGTCAAATAATAGAGCATAAAGCACTGGATGTATGGGGGGTGGATACCACAGAGTGATTGACAGCTTGTAAAGTACAATGGGTGCAGGTGGGCGTGTGCAGTGTCCTCAAGCTCTGTCAGGCTCCACCCCCTGATGTCATAGATAAAATCTGAGTGGTCATTTTGGAGGTTTTGTTTGTGTTAATGCTGCTGTGCCTAATAAACCGGCAGCTGAGTGCATATCACTGTTGTGTCAACCTTTTTAAGAAATAACTTTTTACAAACTTATTATCATAACGCATGTTCTTCTTTTCTTGTTTTCCACAGGCTGGTGAATGAAGAGCGAACCCTGGAGGTAGAAATCGAACAGGGAGTGAGGGATGAAATGGAATATCCTTTCATTGGAGAAGGTACATCGATTTTAATATTAATTATTCTAGTTGTTGTTTTTTCATATTGTCTGGTCCTAACGTCTCACGTGTGATAACAGGGGAACCTCACATTGACGGCGAACCTGGAGATCTACGATTCCGCATCAAAGTTTTAAAGTATGAACAAGTCTTTACTGTCTATTGTGTCAAAACAAAATACTCAGTGGGATACTAACGTGATGTGTGTGTGTGTGTGTGTGTTTGTTTGTGTTACTTCTCTGTAGACATCCTATGTTTGAGCGCAGAGGAGACGACCTGTACACCAACGTCACCATCTCCCTGGTGGAGGCTCTGGTCGGCTTTGAGATGGACATTAAACATTTGGACGGACACAAGGTTCTGCACAGAACTAAAGTTCTTAAAAACAATATTTAAAGTTTCATATTATTAAAAGTAAAAGGAGTGTGTGGCTGAATGTTCCTGTTCCTCTCTGATCTACAGGTCCACATAGTCAGAGACAAAATCACGAAACCCGGCGCCCGGATGTGGAAGAAAGGAGAAGGTCTTCCCAACTTCGACAACATCAACATCCGAGGTTCCCTCATCATCTCCTTCGATGTGGAGTTCCCTCAGACGCAGCTCGACGAGCAGCAGAAGGACGGTGAGAGGAACTTAAAGATCCTAGTGGGAGAAGATGTTCTTCATAAGCTGCTTCTTCTTGCCTCAACAAAAGTTTAATCAATACTTATCCAGTCACTTTTTATATGTTGCGTGATGTTTGTGTATTTATGTATTAATGTTAATGTCATTGTGTTGTTGCAGGTATACGCGGCCTTCTGAAGCAGGGCTCTGTACAGAAGGTTTACAATGGACTACAAGGATACTAACAACACACACAGCCTGGACTGACACACACACACACAAACACACACCTGCACACACACAACAAACACACATCGTCAATCAACCGGAGCACGCTCCATAATTCTGGCCAGGGTGTATTTATTATTTTTTCCGAATGTTCTCAGGATTGAACACAATTTAGTTTTGACTTTTTAATCTCGTCCTCGGTGGCACAATCACAGACGCTTCATTTGTGTGTAGACGGGAATTGATGCCACGCCCCTCTTGTACCTTGTCATAAGGCCTTTCTGTTTATTTGAACAATCCATTTATCCTGTTTGTATCCGAGTGACGTGTGGAGGTCAAACCATCGCCGTCTTCATGGAGGCGACAGTCAGACACTCACTCGTGTCCCCGGACGTCTGCTGCTGCAGGAACTCGACTCCTCAAGAAGAAGAAGAAGAAGCTTGATCCTTGTTTATGTTATAAATTAATTTTATAAATGTTAAAGCTGTTGCGTGATGGAACCGTCTTTCTGCTCTGGTTAGAGTCCTGTTCAAAGCTCCTCTGTGAAAAGGGAAGAACAAAACTCATCTGTTGTGTTTAAGTTTACTAATTTAAGCATTTGGGGACCCCCCCCCCCCCCCCCCCCCACCTCTTACATTAGACAGCGTGACTTGTTACAGAGGAGCCGAGTCTCTCTCTCCCTGTACGGCCAGACTCTCACTCAAAGGGACTTCAGACGATGAGGCGTCACCCCCCCACCCCCACCCCCTGGGTTCAGGATCCCCCCCCCCTCTCTGTTTTGAACATCGACTGCATCGCTGCCTCCTGATTGGACGAGTGCCTCACAGCCTTCAATGTGAATCATATGGCCGTTTCTACTGGGTGTTTTAGGGGATGATGTACTTTTGACTGACTAAATAAATAAAAAAAAAGGATTTGTACAAGTTGCGATCACATGTCATAGCGTGAGTCCACCAGTGAGCGGCACCAGAGCCCTGATGATGGGATTCATGAGGAAACCATGAGTGACTGGATCTGTACGAGAGAGTTTCCATCACAGAGTTTAAACCTCCTGCTGCTGATGAAACTAATGAATCCACATGTACATAGATATTACACTGGTTATGGATTTATAGAAATAAAATAAATTATAGTTTGTTTTTTATCATTAATAGAATCAGGTTTCTTTATTCATGAAGCACATTTAAAACAACTTGTTTGACCAAAGTGCTTTTCAAGGTAAAATGTACAACAAGAAATCAGCAACACTTATATATCAATATATAAATAAATAATAATAATAATAATAATGATAGATTTAAATTCACCCAATCCAGATTTTTATTTGGATGTGCACCACATTGTTCACTATTAAAAACACTGTGCGTGTGTGATAATATCTCAGTAGAAATAGCATGTGTGCTTCTGCACTCTGTGTGTGTGTCTGTTGATGTGTGTGTGTGCATAATGAACTCCCACAGAGATAGCAGGCCTGTGGTGAAGGGAGTTTCCCCCCCGGCCCCACCACACGTCCCTCAGTCGTCCTCAGACTGTGGAGACGAGAAGAGAAGCTTTGTGTCACAGGCGAGTTAACGGGACCACTGAGACTCAGACTGTTAACGGGACCACAACACACACACACACACACACACACACACACACAACTGTCACTGAGCTGCACCTCAGGGACCTGACCAGCTCCTAAAGTCTGAGACCACTCTCTCACTAATGGACGGACGAGTTAAAGATTGTTTATAAAGACCACGTCTGACATGTGAGAGACCCGGCTCTTTGTGGTCATTTTGTGTCTCTCTGCAGTTTTGTTTTTGTTGCATCCTTTGTGTTGTTTTGTGTCTTTTTGTGGTTGTTTCGTATCTCAATGGTTGTTTTGCATGGGGTCATTTTGTGTCTCTAATGTATTTGTGAGTCTTTGTAGTCACTGTGTGTCTCTCTTTGGTCATATTGTATGTTTGTGTTGTTATTATTTGTATCTTCATCGCTGTTTAACATCATCCTCACGTTATTGTGCGTTTGGTCGTTTCTTGGGTCATTTTTTGTCTTCACGGTCATTTTGTGTATTTTAATTTTAACTTTGCATGTCCTGGTTGTTGTTATGTCCACCAAGGAGATGATGTCGTCATTTCCTGTCTGTCACCATTCATCAGAACTTGATGATCCTGAGGTTCAGAGAAGTGAGGAGGACTGTGTGAGTCATCTCCTCTAACCTCCTGTAATTACGAGTCGAGCGGCACACGAGGGCAGCATTGCCTCTTCCATCACATCCCTCCCTAAATCACATCCCTTTATTACCCAGAAGCCTCAGCGGGGATCCACGTGCACGAGCCTGAACGCCTGCACTTGCCAGTTGTTGATGCAGATAAGCACAGGGATCACACTTGACCCTGAGTGTAATGACTGTAAGTGGAGCTGCAGGGTGAAGAGAGGCTGGAGGAGGGCTAATTGAGCAATCTGTGTGTGTGTGTCTGTGTGTGTGTGTGTGTGTGTGTGTGTGTCTGTGTGTGTGTGTGTGTGTGTGTGTGTGTGTGTGTGTGTGTGTGTGTGTGTTGGCGCCATCGGCTGCTCTGACCAGCTCTGGCTCGGCTCTGTGCTCGGTTAATGGAGCCTGACCTGAGAACAGCTCGGCTCCAGATCGACACCAGGTCGTCTCTCGCCGCCGGAACATAAATCTGTTGCAGGCGTGACTCAACTTCTGACGTCTCCAATAAATAAACATTAATTCCTGATGTCTTCTGGGAGTCAGGAACTCAAAGCCAAGTATAAACACCTTGGTTATGATTATTATATTAAGTCGTTAAAGTTTTATGGGACAGTTTCTAATAAGGAAATTAAAATATGAGATGGCATTGAACATTTTCTTTAAACCTTAAAGGTCCAGTGTGTTGTTTCTGGTAGAAATTAAATATAATATTGACAATATTTCCATTGGTGTATAATCACCTGAAACTAATCTTTCTGAGAATGAGTCTTTTATATCTTAAACCTCCTCATCATGGAGCTGCCATGTGGCTCCAATAAGTTTCTACAGTCAAATAAATGTATAAATATACATATAAAGATGTTCAGTTGATTGGAAATTTAATAACTAGATGTCTCTTAATCTTACCTATTGAATATTTAAGTAATAAATCAAATCTCAAAATGTTGTTCCAAAGATTTATTATGATACGTTGTTCTTCAAGAGGAAATAATTAGTATTTATGTGAACCTGTGTTTACAGCTGGTTACAGCTCTATTTATTTATGATTTTGCAAAAATAAACTCTTACACAGAAGATGAACCTGATGAGTCATCTGTCCGTCACAGCTGCTGAAGCCACAGATAATTCTTCAGTTCTGTTCTCCTGTTCTTATAGCAGGACGCTGATTGGTTCAATATCAAGCAAAAAGTTATGAGACGGGAAAGATGGATTCTCAATCTAGTTTCCTCACAAGGTGAAATCAAATCAAAGACGTGGATATACAATTCAGATCTTCTAGCATCTTTCAACTGAGAGAACTCTTCTATAGTAAAATTAAGATCTTTAACCCAGAGACAGGAAACTGGAAATGTCACAATCGTGAATTCCTCAAAAAATCTGGGTTGAATTTTAAACGAGTGAAGATCGGCGAGTTGCCTCCTTCCGCTCGAGTCCCTGAAGCTTCAGGACGGAGTCAACAGACAACAAATGTGTGCGTGGTTATCAACGCTGCTAAGCACCAACACATGCCCAGGCCAGGAAGGACAGTGTGGGGGGGGAGGCGGGTGAGGACGGGGGGGGGGGGAAAGGACTCTGCCCGAAATAAGAAAAGTTGACGGACAAAGCCTACAATTTGTGGGATCTGAGCATAAAGCAAACAAAGGGCAGCTTTTGTAAGGAATAATGCATGTCAGCCGTGTCCTCGTCCCGCCGCGGCTTTGAACCCTGCTGGGGGACGTCCACTGCTCCGCTGTGGACGTCGTGTTTCTATATTGAAGCCAGTCACCTCAAAGGGAAAAGCCTCAACTATTCAACAATTGAATGGCGGGGCTCTCATTATGGCCGCTGTGGGCAGGATAGAGTGGCTTTGGGGGTTTTCAGCTCAGCGACTGGGAGCCCTCCTGTTAGCTGGGACGAGCTGCTGTTTATCCCGAAGCCTCTCGGGGGCTAAACATAGTCAACTGTCATTACGGATCGCTCTCTCTCTCCCACCCTGTCCCTCGCTCGCTCGCTCGCCCTGGCCTCCCTCTCGCTAGCATTTATTTATTTCATCATCTAATGACCCGTGTTGTGTTGTTGTTTGAATGGACGGCTCCCACATCCTGAGGAAGAGGGGGGGTGGTGTCTGGAGGCCGAGCGCCGGACCAGACCACCTAACGGGATGAAAGCCACGATGTCGGGGGGGACCGAGTTCCAACGTAAAGCTGACGAGGCTGGATGTTGCCTGGACATGTATGTGCCTGAACATGTATGTGCCCTGACTTATTGAACACACCCACGCACACAGTTGTCTTGTACGGGCGCTCTTTAACCCTGACCCTGACCCTGACCTTGACCCTGACCCTGACCCTGACCCTAACCCATCAGGGTCTGGACAGTAGGCCGAGCAGATCCCTGCAGTTCCAGCCCCTCATGAAGGAGCCATATTAAACCAACTGTACGCCCGGTATTTGAAAGGATGTAAATATGTATTAGTGGGTGTGGGGGGGGGGGGGGGGGGGGTCAGGGAGGTGCATGGCGAAGGAGCCCGGGGGCGAGGTGAAAGCCGTCTTTGTGTTTGGAGCAGAGCCCCCTGCTGGAGCCTCCCCTCGGCGCGGCGCTGCCCGGCCCTGTGGTGGAGGATCACAGTTAATAACTGTGCAGCGCGCTGTCAGAGGCACTTAGCCTGACGCTGGGCAGGCCCGGCCCGGCTGAGCCTGGACCACAGCACTCAGCCCTGACGGAGGAGAGACAGAGAGACACAGGAGACGTAGGGGACACTAATGAGACAAAACTATTAGGGATATTAAAGAAAGACGTTCACTGTGCGTGGATTCTTATATTTAAAACAACCTTCCCGGACTGAGCTCTTCAAGAAAACTGTGACCCGGGTGGAGCTCAGCCCAAAACCCAGATTCTAAGATAACGTCACATCTTTTGAAAAGTTAGAATAATTCTCACGAGCTCAAACGTCAGTGAGACAGTTTGTGGTTCCTGTGATTGTGGTGACACGTGTTAATCCACCGGCTTTATGAAAACAAATTAATATCTACTAAGTTAACATTTATTTCTTGTTTGTCGTGTTTTAAGCAGAATTACACAAAACTACGGGAACAGATTTCCATGAAACATGTTTATGGGATGTGATATGTGATAGATTTCACTTTGTGAGAGACGTTTTTCATGGATCTTGATAAAAAGTCCGACATGTTTGCAGGACCGATGGTGAGTGTGTGAAATTTGCTGCAGCTTGATTGAGTTTATTGAATGTTTAGTCTTGGAGGAGGTATATGAGCTGCAGAGTGACGTTCCTGTTTGGATTAGATTCAGTTATTATAACACAAAGCATCGTGTAATCTTTGGGATCTCTCAGTAAAATGCATTTCAGCTTTAATAACCTCTATATGGTTACAGATGTAAATGGAAGCATTGTGGCCGCTGCACTAAACACTACTGTCGTCCCAGATTCAGGGACGAAGGAAGAACTTTAGTTCATAAACACGAACCAGAGAACTTTTAATTAAAGAGGAAGTGAAGCTCCTCTTCGTGATATTTACCTTCGCCGAGGTCTTCAGCGTTTGTTTGTTAGTTTTCAGGATTGCTCAGAAAACTCCTCATGTGATTTCCATGAAACTTTGAGGAGAGTTGGAGCCCGACCCAAGGAGCTAAGAAAATATGAAGCTGATCTGTATATGTGGACAGATCCAGCGATTTGTTTTCACTTTCATTAACATGGAGTTGACGTGTGATTCTAGTTTTTTGTGTAAAACTCTCCTGTGTTCTTCGATCATTCCGCTGAGGTTCAATAAGCTCGTCTCTGGAAACACGAGCTGAGAATTTGGTGCTGAACTTATTTTAGTTTGCTTTAATATTTTACAGCTTCGGTTGGATTTCATGGATTTCTCTCCTCGTTACGTAATAACCTCTTTGTGGATATTTCAAACAATATTCAAATAAATATTTAAACGCTCATATAAACACGTGAAAAATAGGAAAGTGCCTTTTAACAAACGAGGAGGGAACATGTGGCCCTGAAGTTTCTAAAGAAGCCTCCAGAGAGTCCGATGTGTTCCAGAGGGACGTCTCTGGTCATCAGCTCCTCACCGACCTTCTCTGACCTCTGACTCTTATCTGGTCCACGCTCGTAAAGAAGCTCGTCCTCCAAACGAGGACCGTCCCGGAGGAGCCGACCAATGGAGCCTCGTCTGATCCGAACTCAGGTTTTATTCCCGTGCCAAACAAAGCTCTGTCTGCCGGTGAACTCCAAAGTCCAGCTCATCCCCTTGGAGGAGATTAGATAACCTGGTTTTAGAGGCAGGACGGTGTTTGCTCAGTGACTCGTCCCAGCACTAATAGCTTCTGATCTAATGTGAGATACCAGTGCAGCTTGTTGACAGTGCAGACAGACGCAGCGTCATGGAGATGGACACACAACACGGGGAAACAAAGCAGCGCTGAGTTTTAATATCTGTGTTCACTGGAGGAATATCAGCGGCTCTGCCTCCAACCGGCAGCAATAAATATCCCACGCTGCCTTGATTGCAGTCGTTGTATTGACCGTGTCTCCTCAAATACGAGAGGCTCACAGAGACGAGGCTAATGTGAGCAGCTCCTAATCTGCTCGGGCTCGTTCATCCATCGCACACAGAGTTCATAATTACAACCAAGATAATTACACACGGACATGAAGCTTCTGCACAATTAATTCTGACATTTAAACAAAATAAAAACTGACCTGACACCAGTTTGAATGAGTCTGTGGAAATCGGTCCAGAGTGAAAACAATAAAATCAGAACATTCTGTGTTTTTGCAGCAGAAAGTCGAGGCCTCTGTTTTCCACCTCATCATCAGCTGGTTCCTGACAACGTCTTTAAGTGTATTGTTAGTTAAGTTAGTTGTTAGTTAAATTAGTTAAGTTTGTGTTTATAATGTGTTGATAACGTGCAGAGAAAAATTTGCTCAAATACTATTATAATTATTCTGATCACTTGTCAATCGAGAGAAATTGTTTGTTTGTGTTTTATTTGTTTAATAAGTAAAAATCTGATTTAAAAACATGTTTGATATTTGTATTTTTTATTGATAACACAGTAAAAAGCACTTTTATAATTTATTGTTAATCCTTTGATGAAGCTACAGGCCACAGAGGATGAACTCCTCCTGGTCTGACGACTTGAGATGGACCTCAGACCTCAGAAGTATGTAGGCTCCCAAAAGTGAAGCCAAAGCATCTTGATGAAACAGAATGATTGACAGCTGTCTCTGGATCAGTTGCACGCTGACGTCATCGGTGCATCACGGCTGCATTCTGGTTTAGTTTCAGGATTGTTGGGACGTGTGGTTCTTCTTTGTTTACCGGCTGCTGGAGGTAGCTTCATATTCACATCACCAACAGGAGAATCAGTCTCACGAGTCTCAGGAATCAGGTGTTTTCTTTACAGAGCAGCGTTAATTTGGTGTCGTTATATAAATGTAGCTTGAATATCCACCATTATCTAAACAGGTTAAAGCAGCTCGTGGGGTTCAGAGACGCTTTGAAACCGTTCTGGTGCAAAGAGCCGTCGTCTGTGGGTGAAAACAAGATTGATGACAGCAGCGAGAGCAAAACCAAAACCCAGACTGGTGAAGTTGTGGTGAGTAAAACCAAAATACTGAGCTGAACGACGCCTTGAGAAAGAGAAATCCTCGGAGCCGAGAGGAAATGCAGAGTCGGGCGATAATTCTCTGAAGGCCGGTGGCTGCTGGTGAAGCTTCTCACACACGAGCGGTTACGTGATCCACTGTTGATCCGATGGAATATTGATTGCAGCCGCTTCGAGTTAAACGACTTTTCGCCGGCGACGTGAGTTTGAAACATGACTCATCGTTTACCTGCTCGCTGCAGCACAGGGGCGAGGGAGGGAGAGAGAGAGAGAGAGAGAGGCTCTGCTGCCGGGCGTCTGGCGCTCTGTTTAAATCATCACTTCCTGTTCTCAAGCCCCATGTCTGCTTATCCATCATTTCATAAGTGTGTGTGTGTGTGTGTGTGTGTGTGTGTGTGTGTGTGTGTGTGTGTGTGTGTGTGTTTGCTCGGGGTCCTATTGCACCTCCACCAGCCTCCCTTGGGTGGTGGCGGCGGCGGTGAAAACAGGGGCTGCTCCTTCAAGACACCCCTCAAATTATGGCCTAATCAGTTAGCAGGAGCAGACAGACAGAGGGAGGGACGGACAGAGGGACCACCAGGCCTCAGCAGCCTCATAACAACCCCCCCCCCCCCCCCCCCCCCTCCTCCCTCAGTCCACACAGCTCTGACCTTGTCCCTGTGAAGACCCCCGCTCCCTCCTCTCACTGAGATAAAACAGGTCCGGCCTCGGTTTAAGAAAAGTGTCGGCTGGTCCCGTCCCTCACTTCTCCTCTTGTCTAGTCTACTCGACCTTTTCACCTCTGTTACACACAGACAGACACATGTAGGCAGTGTACAGGACTGTGAGTGTAGTACTACTACAAGACTGTGACGTGTATCCAGTGAGTACTGGTCTTAATGGGTTCAGTATTTTTTTTTACGTAATCCTGCTGACAAATAACCAACCAGACGCAGGTGAGGGAAACAACAGCCAATCAGCTGCCTTCCTGTTAGTCTCTTTTAATATTTACTGGCTTTGGTTTTTTATTCGCTGTGTGAGTCATTTTACCAACAACAGCTCGAGAAGTATTAAAATTCAAACTCAACAAACTCTCGGTAATAAAAGGGGAAAATATCACCGTGAGAAATAAGACAATGCAGTGATATCACTTTGGCACCTCAGCAAGTATCTGGCTTTTCCCTGCGTCTCAGACACACACACACACACACACACAGACACACACAAAAACACACACACACACTTGGATCTGCAGCACTAATGTGATGCTTTGTCAACTAAATCATTGCAACTCTACCCGGTTAATCAACGACACATGGCAGGTTCTGGCAAAGTCAGACCTTCACTGACTCCATCCCACCATCCCCTCATCTGCCATGTCTTTCTCATTCCTCTGTTACACACACACACACACACACACACACACACACACACAGACACACACACAATGTGCTAAACCAGACCACTCGCCATACACACTAATGCTTCTGTTCCCTCTGAGCAGCTCCATCAGTCATGTTCACCTCGCTTCGGGTTCCCATTTGTTTTCATTTCACAGCAACACACACACAAACACACACAAACACACAAAACACTAACACACACGCTCAAGTATCTGCATGTGCATGTGTGCACATATTTTTTGCCAAGATGCAGATATAAACTCAAGCTTCTCCTAAGATTCACCAGGATAGAGACGGAGGAGAGTGTTTTATAATAATGTTATTTATACGACACTTTTACTTAAAGGTTCAGTGTGTAGAACGTAGTGACCTCTAGTGGTGAAGTCTCACGTTGCAGCTGATACCCCCCCCCTCAAAACATGACAGAGAACCTGTGGTAGCTTCAGTTGTCATAAAAAACTCAAAAGGTTTAGTTTGTCCAGTCTGGGCTACTGTAAGAAACATGGCTGCCTCCGTAGAGAGGAGCCGATCCGGATGTTAATATAAAGTATTAGAATATAAAGTATTAGAATATAAAGTATTAGAATATAAAGGGCAAATTCTAGGGTAAATAAAGCACTAGTTAGGAGGCTCTGCTTCCTGGACATGTTGCTTTTAAAAACTCTGGACTTTAACTATCGACTGATGAAGAGGATGTGCCCTCTTCTTCTTCTTCTTCTTCTTCTTCTTCTTCTTCTTCTTCTTCTTCTTCTTCTTCTTCTTCTTCTTCTTCTTCTTCTTCTTCTTCTTCTTCTTCTTCTTCTTCTTCTCCTCTCCCTCCCTCTCTTGTCTCTCCATCCTGTCCGGCGCCCTGGCCCTCCGTCCCTCCAACATGTTCTGTGTTAGTGGGTCTTCGTGGAGTGTTTGAAGAAGGAGAATCACGGAGGTGGGTGGGCAGCCGACCGCCGTCCTCAGAGGAGACCTGTGACGCACACAGACCGATCCTCTGACTCCATTAGCATACCTCCGCTGGCTCCGACCCACCCGGCCTCCGCAGGCCTCTTCTGTGGCTGCTATTATATCTGTGAGGAGGCTGCACCACAGGGTCTGGAGGGGTGAAGGCCTGTCCGTTAAAATACATCCTCCTGCTGAGTGACAGCCGGACGCAACCACACAAGCTCATTGCCTCCGCTGGGGGGGGGGGTCCGTGTTCTCGTTCAGAATGTTTTTATGTTTTTACTCTCTAATATCAGTAATAGCCCAACGAAAACACATATTTTTCAAGCTGTTGTTTTTAATCAAAAACTTAGTATGATCCTAAATTTAAAGATTTTTCATTTCTTTCTTTCTCCAGCCTCAGGTTTGAAAAGCAGCTTCTAATTTGGAATGAGACGTTTTCTCCACGACGAGTCAACTGAACCTCATCTTTAAAGTTTTCTTTCCTTCGCCAAAGAGACTCGTCTGCGTTTGTTTGTTTGTTGTCGATCTCAGGAATGTTTCACTCGCACTAGTGGACAAACAAATATTATGATGTGATATCCTAATTTTAATCCTCATAGATCAGCTCCAAGAAATGTTGGATCCTTCTCACTTGCCTCATTCTTTTTTCCTTAGTGTTTGAATTAAAGCAGTTTTTCCGCCAAGGAGATGATGTCTCCCCCCCCCCCCCCCCCCCCCCCCCCCCCCCCCCGTCAGTTTGTGAGTTTGATTTTAAGAAGGATTATGTAAAAGCTGCTGTTTGAATTAGAATTAACCTTATTGGATGTTGTGTGGATCAGTGAAGAACTGATGAAGTTTAGGTGAGTTTCACTTTATGTAACTTTGTGAACTTTGGACATTTCCCAACTTTTTCTTTGATTTGTCGTCCTGATGAATCTGTGCTTTTCTCCTCTCTAATGTTTTGTGGAATTAAATAAAAACCTTTCAGTTTGTTCAAACCGACGATGAACTGACTCTTCAGGTATGTTCACGTTCTTCTTGGCTTCGTTCTCCTCATGAACGTCCTGAACTCGACACGAGCCAAACACGGAGAAGACGTCCACTTGGAAACACGAGGAGATCCCAGATCTTCTGGTGATGAGGACCGACGCCGGTG
Organism: Pleuronectes platessa; assembly: GCF_947347685.1. Classification (NCBI taxonomy): domain Eukaryota; kingdom Metazoa; phylum Chordata; class Actinopteri; order Pleuronectiformes; family Pleuronectidae; genus Pleuronectes; species Pleuronectes platessa. The sequence goes on along the minus strand of NC_070639.1, from coordinate 23,987,514 downwards.
TGGATGAGCTGTAAACAACAACACTGATCTTTCCACAGCAGGATGAAGACGTCATGTCCCGCCTCCTGCTGCTCATGAGGCTCCGCCCCTCGCCTGGATGTTCCCCACATGTTCCTGTCCGGGCAAAACTCTCTGGACATGTCCACGTCTGAAAACAGCTTCAGTTTCAATCGGAGTCTCTTGGGATTCCTCCTCTGACTCATGGTGGACAGTTCATCTTTATTTAAAGCAGCAGAACCAGAGATATCATCTTTTTATATTCCACATATCCTGCCCCCCCCCCCCCCGCCCATAATCGACTCCTGCTCAAGTTCTAAATCCAAAGTTTTCTGCCAAATATTAAAAGACGTCACAAAAATGAATGTGCAACCCAAACAAAAACCCTCAAAGCTCAAACAGTCAACGTCGGTTTGAATCCCTGAAGCAGTCGACGCTCTGCGCTCCACAGTAACACGCGTGTCCACGTCTCTGCACGCTTGTCCCCCTGCACGTTACAGGATGAAGCGGGCCGCAGTGGCATGGGGGGGAGGGGGGGGCGCTCGGCTTCTGTCCTCCCCGCAGCGAGGATATAACATTTCACCAGTTTAGATTAGTTCACTCAGATCCCATCAACACATGTGGAAGTGACCCTCAGCTCCAGTGACCGAGCCCCGTCTACCAGCTTGTGTGTGTGTGTGTGTCTGTGTGTGTGTGTGTGTGTGTCTGTGTCAGAGGAAGTGCACGGACCAGCTGATGCAGTGTGTGCTATGTTAACCCGTCCAAGGGCAGCAAAGCAATAACAAACACAAGATCACAGCAGTGAGGTGACCTCTGACCCCGCAGCCTCCACACGGCCCGGCCAGATCGTTAGTGCTCTGACAGCGACACACACAGACACACACACACACACACACACACACACACACACTGAGTGCTCGGGCCAACATGGGTGTCCCTCAATGCATGTTTTCAATCATTGACTCTCTTTGGACCAATCAAAGGGATTTACTCTGGGAGACAAAAGCTTCCTCATTGGTGTCCGACAGTAAATGATTGACATCTAGTCTGAATGCATAAGACTCCGCCCACCTAGGGTGGAGGGAAGTGGAGTGGGGGGGGGGGGCTGCAAAGTGAAAACCATGCACTATATCCCTGCAGCCTTGTTTACCCACAAGGCCGCTGGCTCGTGCGTGTCCTGGTCGGGGGACGACACGTGTCCAGAGAACCTCCCGGGACCTTCAGGCTTCACGGTAGGATCTGTGTGAATGTGTGTGTCTGTCTCCTCCTGGTTCTCGTGCTCCGGTACTTTACCGCTTCCTCAGCATCACCTGTGACCTTCATGACAACACAGAGGCTCTCTCTCTCTCTCTCTCTTTCTCCCCCCCCCCCCCCCCTCGTCCACCTCCTACTCGCTCCACTTTCAAACCGTATCAGTTTCCATCTCCTCCAAACATCAGCCGGCTCCTGACAGGAGCAGCGAGCGGCTCAGGTTATTAGAGCAGACAGCCTGACGTGGGGAGGCTTTGCCAAGGTGACTGTGTGAGGGGGGGGGTGAGCGGGAGTGGAACCGGGGTTGATTCCCGGAGACGTTGTGATGTGTCACTGCAGAGCGACCTGAGAGGCTCCGAGGAGAGAGAGGCGACTGGAGAGGAAAGAGTTCCTGCTCATAACAGTCAGCTGGCAGGGAGAGAGAGAGGGAGTGAGCTTCAGGAGGGACTGACCCCATTAGAACCACACAGGTTCCACAGGTTCTCCACAGGTTCTTCTCAGGTTCCTCAGGTAGTGGGTCGTGAGGCCCTGCAGCTCGGCTCAGCGTCTGGCACCGGGTCCCTGTTGGAAGACAAACCCTCTGGCAGGTCAAGTAAACCCTGGCCCCCGAACGCTGAGCACACTTTCCAAACCTCATTACCCAGACCTCCCCCATCACCCCCCCACCCCCCCCCCCCCCAACACTCCGTCTCTCTCCAATTCTTCTCCAATGAGAATTGAATTTCTCCTTCTTGTTTTTTTCCCCCAAAACGTGTTTACGTTATCGTTTGTAGATCTCATACCGGGGCCGGGGCGGTGAGCACAAGAGGAGAACTCATACACAGTGTAATGAAGTATTTACAGATAATTCCAACTGTCAAATACTTGTGCCCGATGACATAGTGCAGAGAGCCGCCGCCTCCCTGCGCCTCAGCCCCTCGTTAGGCAGGAGGATTTGATTTCAGGTAAGAAGTCGTTGAGGGAGAAGGAGGGAGGCGAGCGAGCCGGGGGCCGAGGGCCGAGGGTTTCACCAGGAGGGGAAACAAAGGAGAGGGGGGGACGTCAGGGTTCAGAGGTGGACGAGCTGAGAGACACAGGAGGACGTTTCAGCTGCTGAGACACAGGAGGACGCTTCAGCTGCTGAGACACAGTCACCTCACAGAACAACACTCAGTTGGTTTTAGACTCGATTCACATTCCTGAACATTCGTGTCACAGTCAGATTCCAGACTGATTCTCCTCTGCTCAGTGAATCCATCACAACGAGCAGGAAATCAGGATTAAATGTGACAAAGTGGAACAACTTTCCTCTGATCAAGTGTTTTCTATCAGTTTTAATCCAATCAGAACACACGTGTGGTTGCCAGGTTGTGGAAAACTCCTCTGGGTCAGTGTTTTATTCTCTCAGCTCTGAACTAATGGAATAAACATGTTTTTAATAGTCAATATAAGTTTATATGAGTTTTACATGTTTTTAAATTGATGGGTTTTGTTCCACATCTATTTTCCTCAAGGTCCAATTAGTCAGAGATGATTAACAACCTGGCAACCAATAACTTCCAGTACTACTCCAACGGCAACTCCTACGACTGCTATACTACAAATACTACTACTATAGTACTTCTAATAATACTACAACTAAAAAATAATATAATTTCTGAATAAATTTAAGTGAATAATTTATTAAATCATAATAAAAACTTAAGGTACAAAATGTAGGGAACTTTAAAATTGTGTAATTTTATATAATAGTAAATTGAAAAAATTGAAAGATCAACATTTGACTCGGGAGATAAATGTATACATGTGGTTGATGAATAACCTTGAGACTTTAATATATATTGATATATTGATATTTTTCAATCATAATATATAAAAGGCTATTGATTTAATTATGTTTTGATGGAAAGCAATTCCTGCTCATAATAAATAAAATAAAAATTGGCACAAATATCAATTATACATACATTATTATAAAATGATTATGTGTATTATTACATGTAATCTTTATTTAATCTGTGGCACCGAGGCCTGACAACGTGAGAGCGTTTCCTCGGCGGTTTCACAGTGAGAAGTGAATCGTGGTGAGAAATGGTGAGAAGCAGAAATAATGGATCCGAGTCGTGACCTCTGCATGGAAGCAATTTGGAACAAGTCCCGAACGAGCGGCGCGAAAAGTCAAATGAATCCTGCAGGGAAACGAGATACATCCTTCAAAACAAGCCATTTGCTCTTTAGCGTTAGGGACGATCAGAGCCGCACAAATCATATTCATATCCATATTCATAAGAATGTTACATCAGAATAAAACCCGCTGCTGAAATATAGAAACTTCTCAAAGTCCACGTTTTAATTTTTCATATTTTTTTTCTTCTCACCGCAATCAGGCGAACGACAAACACTGTGGACAGAGGTGTTCTGCTGAAATATGTATTTATTTTGACTCTAGTTCTGTGGACTCGTCTGTTTCGTGTCACGCGCCCGTTGTGCGTTTCCCGTTCGTTACTTTCGATTCCAATTAGAACTGATTCTGAACATGGCGCGTTCATTTAGCGGAAAAACGCAGGAATTAAAAAACGTTTGTGCCAGTCAGGAGCGAGTAACCCGGAATAATAATAATTATAATAATATTATTAATAATAATTATAATATTAATAATGTGGGTAATATAAACAAAAATGCATTTTTATTTTGAAGATGATCTTTAGCCTATTCCTATTATGATCATTACTGCTATTACTATTATTACTATTATTATTTATCTTGTTTTAACTTTGTAACTTTGTTTTGAAAGGTGCTGTAGAAATAAAGTTTAAGAAATTACTATTCTAATTATATTGGTTGGAGAATCAAATTATTCGGTGGGATATTATTGATTTGAATCAGGCTAATAATTCTACAATAGGCAACTATTATAATTTATTCTCAGTTTAGAGACATTTATTTTATTTATGACAAATGTGGCGTTTATTGTGCATCTGAGTTTCCAGGTTTTTGTGATTTCAAGTGTTTTGGTCTCGACTCACTTCGCATTTTGACTTTTCAGGTAATTTCCAGTTCAAACTCAGTCACATGAATAAATGATGGTTTGTGTTTGAGAGGAAAGTGAAACGAGCAGAATCGAGCTGAGAGAAGCTCAATCAAAAAGTTCCTTTCTTACTGTGCATCATGTTTATAAAATAGGACATGATAGAGAATATATTATAAATCATATTAAAACATTAATTATTCACTTTAAAACACTTTTTCACATGGCAATATCATAAAATAGTGTTTTTCTGTATGTGAGCTGCACATATTATGTGTATTTATATTTTTAACAGATATAAATGAGTTTTATTCGTATAAACTTGCAGCTTAAGTTCAGACTCAGGACAAATTTTACATCAGATCCACTCTGCAGGAGAAATATCTAAATAAAACTGAATCTAATCCACTGAGTTTATTAATAAAACTCTGACAAAACTCTGTATGTGTTTAGTGAAAAGAGTTTGTTTCTTGGCCTCGTCTTTGGTTTTCTGTGTGCCGCGCTGTTTGCACACACACACACACACACACACACACACACACACACACACACACACACACACACACACACACAAACACACAGACACCAATAGACAACCATCCAAACACCAACATGATCCATAGAATCAGAGCTAAATAAATTAAATTAATTTCTTTTATTAAGAGGTGAGCACATTGCGTTGAGTTCTCTTTCACTTCGTGTCTCAAACAAACCCACTCTTGTTATTTACTCGTGTTTCCTGTGTTCCTGCTGATCCAGGCCAGACGCGTGTGATTCTGCTGACTGGTTGAATATGAAATGAGTTTTGTGCCGGAGGTCTGTTCTGTTTAAAATCACAACATCACTCTCTATAAATGACTCTGCTCCCTGGATGTGAGATAAATAAAAGCACGTTATTCTTTCCCCTTTCTTTCTTTCTCTGGGAAGGTGGGGGTGGGAGGTAGGTGGTGCTCAGAGGGGGTGATCAGGAACACACACACACACACACACACACACACACAAACACACAACATGTTCTACACGGGCTTTGAGGGCACCATCCTCTGAATTTGTTTTCCATCGGGGTTATTCCAGGGATCAATATTTCATCCTGCTGGCTGCGTCTCGGAGACTTTTACGCATGTTTGGTCTCGTTCCAAGATTCCCAGTTCCCCAAGAAATGGAAACTAGAGGCAGAGAGCGAGCTGTGTGAGAGTGATGCAGCGGAGAGGATCCTCGGGCTCACGCTTCCCTGTCAGGCTTCAATAATTCACGACGCCCGCTGCAGCCGCATGACTCCAGCAGGACGCGGCACGATGCGTACAAAAGACGTTCATTTCCCAAATAAATAAGAATTTAACTCCACAAAACGAGACTAGAGTTTATTTATCTATCTCCTAATGTGAGAGAAACGTTTTAAATATTTAAACACGAATTTATTATTCATATTTATTTATTTTCTTGATGATTCTAGTTGTTGGGTTTTGCGCAGACCTCAGACCTGCAGCCACGGCTCTTCTCCGCCATTACAACCAAAGCGATTAAATATTAAATCCAAAAGAACCTTTCCTTGACTTCACATGGATTCAGCAGAAATACATTAAAATGTGAGCTCACGCTTGATCCTCCTCTCATCGTCACACATTTAAAAACAACAAGGCCACTTGACTGCAAAACGAAATATGAGTGTGAATCCAGCAGGAGAAGTTTATCAAGTCCAAAAGAGTCCAGCTAATTTACAGATAATTGTTTGTAATGCATGAAATTAATTTAAAGAAAGTCTGGAGCTTGACGCTGTGAGTTTAAGAGGCTGAGAAATAAAAAGTTTAGATGGATTTGAACGAGTCTGTCACGATGGAATGAAAATAAAGTTCAGCAGAGACGTGAAACCTCAGAGTTCAACTTAACACATTCAGTGTTTTTAGAAAATCTCCAACGAGCCCTGTCAGTTTAACTCATCACTCCAGCCTCATCTTCATCATCTTCATCATCTCCTGTAATCACGTCTGGTGATATTGACGCACTGACTCCCACTGGAGCTTCAGGTCAGAAACCAGTGAGTGAAACACGTGTTTGTTCCACAGTGATATTTAATTCCAGTGTCAGTGATGAAGATGAGAATAACGTTTTGAATGTGGAGAAGTGATGAAGAGTCAGTCCTCGTGAATCCGCAGCGCGTCTCTCTCCAAACTGGTTTCTGTTCCTGCCCCAGTTGAACGTTCACGTCTCGGCGAAGGTTAATTTATCTTTAACTTTAATTATCCCCGATTATTTAAAAATAAATCTATCGCTCAAAAAGACCAAACTCCCAGAAAATAATAACATCGGGCCTCGCGTCTCTTTCCTGGAAAGCCTTTACGCGCACGGCTCCATCCGTGGCGCGGGTCACGGTGGCGCGGGTCACGGTGGCGCCTCATCCAGAGGCCACGGGAGCGAGCAGTAATCCATCCGGTTCCTCTCACACAAACCAGTACGAGGCTCCGGGAACACTGCGCACTCACGCACACTTGGACGCACTTTACGCACGATGACAGTGTCGCACATGTTGCAAACCTGTGGCTTCGTGTTGCTCAATTCAGCGGCAGGGTTGCGCATGCTCGTGTTAAAATGTGGATGAAGTAAGACTCGTGCCACAGCTGCATCACTGGGAATCTCAGCCTCTGGAATTCAGAGATTTCATAAGGTTCATTATAACTACTCCTAGTTTGGTCTGGACTCGGTTTTTAATATTAACAACCAGCAGAACCCACTTTTTAAAAGATAAATAAACCTTTAACGACCAGAGAGGAAGAAAACGACGAAGGGAAAATAACCAGATTATTGCACTTGACATTTTCAATTCAAATGTTTATCGTGCGAACAGAAATCACTTCGCATTTGAGCCTCGGTGGCTTCCTTACCCCGCAGCCACCACGCGGTGACATCTGTCTATCAAGTGGCGGGTTTATCATTAACTGGGATCCCACAGCGACGCGGGGCATCTCGGGAGAGGAACACACGCACGGGGACTTATTATTAGGCTACTTATTAACACGCACCAGCGCGTGGACTTCAACTTGTGCGCATTATCTGTGGGATGGTTCTGACATGTCCGAGGATTAGAGGGAAGCTGCGGCGCTGATAGCGCGGCGATAACTTGTGGAATTATCTATTAACAGAAGAGAATCTCTTCTATGTCAAAGTCTCCTGAAGACGAGGAGAAGATTCCCTCAGAGATCATCTCGATATTTATCACGCGGCAGCTTGTGCTGCAGAGGAAACCTCGTGGCATCGGAACCGAGTCATCCACGGTTCGTGCGTAAAAGGGATTATTTGGGTACACAAATGAGAAATAAAGTTCCCTCGGACACTTTAATATCATTTCTATTTGTCCTATAAGTGAGATCCGTCCCACAGGAGGTTTTCAGATGAGTTTACCGACGCCCCCTCTCCCTCCTCTCCTCCCTCCCTCCCTCTCTTTGTCTCTCCTCCCTTCTCTCCTCCCTCTATCAGTCAGTGCGCCCGTTGGCACAGGAGAGATTGAAAGTGACACACGCACACTGGTGATTAGAAGCTGCTCCTCTGCACCGATCACATCCCGCTGGTACCGTGACTCGGACGCCGGTGTTCTTGAGCTTTGTGTTTGTTTGTGTTCGCTTCTCCTTCGGCTGCGTCGCGTCGTTCTTTGCGCAGTTTTCTCTGTCGGGCGATGAGCTGCGAGGAGCGAGGACCTCAGAGCTGCGAGCGGCGGACGGATGCGTGAAGAGAAGAAGAGAGAACGAGTCCAGGTCGCGTTAAATTATCAAGTTTGACTCGTGCGTCAGAAGAACCAGGACAAACTGCTGCTGTAGTCCACGTCTCTCTCTCTCTCCCTCTCTCTCTCTCTCTCTGTGCCACCACTTCCCCTCAGACGCGCGCATCCTGCGTCCAGTGTCCGAGCATCTCGCGCCATCCTCTCCGCAGCTTCACGCGCACTCAGACACGCACCAACACAAACTTTACCTCGTCGCGTCTCCGTGGATCTCGGGTCCGACTCGGAGTCCAGACTCGAACGCGGTCAGAACCCGCGTCAACCCGCCGCCGTGTGTCCGGGAGCCGCAGCTCAGCTCCAGCCCTGGATTCAATACTGCTGATCAATGGACAGAGCCTCCTCAGCGGCCAGCAGCGCTACAGACACGCCGTAAACAGTGAGTGTACACACACACACACACACACACACATACACACACACACACACACACACACACACACACACGCCATTATCAAGTTCATACAAATTCTAATTAATCAATTAATAAGGAAACAGTTATCAACTACCCACCTAATGAATAGATTATTTTCTATTCAACCAATTTAATTAATTACCTATAAGCTACATAGTTATTATTATTATTTGTATCAATGAAGAGTCTGATCAAATATAAACGACTATTCACTGCTGTAATTATTTCTATAGAATTAAATTAAAATGAAATAGATTTCTGCAACAAAACCTGAAGTTAAAGATGTGAACGTTTTTAATAACACACACATATTTACCTGTAATATTCACAGACCCGTGATTAGATTCACTTTCTTGAAGCAGTAATTTGTCCTGAACAATATCATTTATTACCTTCACTATTATTATTATTTACGAGATATCAGCTGCATTTTAAATATTGCACAAAGTGAATATACGTAAATAAAGTCGTTAGTAAGTTACTTTAAATAAAGAGGTCCCTAAAAGTCTCAAAGTTAAATATTGTTTTTGATTTATTTATTATTATCATTGACAAATCAGCACATGGTCAGAAAACGTGCACGTTTTGTGCAAATGTGCGTTTGTATTAAATCATATTTTTCTAGAACGAGTCTTAAAACGCGTCATAACATCACCTCAGTGTTTCTGCTTCTGGTGCATCTTTATAATTTAGTTTAAATAATAATAACACTAATAATAATGAGTAGCAGTTACCAACACGTGCAGAAGTGAATTAACTTCATCTTCTCCTCAAACTGCTCGTTCTCCAGGAGACGATGAATAAAACATGGCGGGGGAGCAGAAAGCTGCAGAACACGGTGCGTGTGTGTTCGGCTGCTACACGGGCCTTTAACCTCTGAGACACTCCGAGGAGCTGCACAGATACCTGCACCGTGCACGGACACACACTCACACACACACACGTGCACACACGCAGAGACACGGAGCGGGGACAGAGCTGCAGGTTGGATCAGGGACTTTCGGAGAAGGGGCCTCTCTGCTCCTGATGTGCAATCACAAGAAACTGAAGCCAAATGCGTTTGGCTGCGAGTGGGAACCAGTCCGTGCGCGGAGCCTCGTGTCCGGAGGAACCACCGAGCACTGGGGATTTGATTTTAAGAAATCAAACCTTTACCATCAATTTATTTTAGAATTCACTGTGAATTTAAATGGAACAAATAATAGGATTTAATTGATCTAATGCTCAGATCAGAATCTGGATTTTAACACATTTAAAAGTCTGATTCTTTAAATGAAATCCAGACACTGACCTTTAATAAAAAAATCACTTCACTCACTCAGCTCCATCGAACCCACTGGAAACCAGTGGAACCAGTTTCCTTCTCCTCACAGAACTGAACATGTGAGACGGAACCAGCTCCGTGGTGCGACCTGCGGGTTTCTCACCTGAGCAGGTGGACGCGAGGATCCGGATCAGACTCACTGCGACGCTCGAGGACGTTTACACGCGTCGGCGGAGGAATGAGAACTGGGCCTAATGGATAAAACAATATAATTATAATAAGTAATGACGGCATCAGACAAAATTATAATACAGCTTTTCACATATTACCCCACATAACAAAATAAATAATAAAACTATATATAAATGAAAATATAAATATAAATGAGAGGAGAAAAACGAGCTGGTTCCAGTTGATGCTTTTCTGGCCTGTTTGTTCTTTTCACGTTTGCTCTGATGTTTACAGAAAAATTTGACCGCGCAAAGTCTGACGGGAATTGAAAGGGGGTGAGGTGTGTGTGTGTGTGCGTGTATTTGTAAGTGTGTGTGTGTGTGTGTCTGTGTGTGTGTGTGTTGGGTTTAAAAATAGTGGGAAACCTCAGATTTTCTTTGGCTTCCACTGAGTTTTCTCTTTATTCTGCAGCAGATTTGAAGCAGTGATGTTGATGCGCCACAAATTATTCATGGTTTTCAATGTCATGCACATTATGATCTCCTGTATTCTTTAAGCTTGACTCTCCGCAGCACACACACTATTTGTTCGAGTCCTCGTTCCTGCAGCTTTGTATTCTATTAATAATCTGAACGTTCCATCTTAATGTAAACCGTCCATATCTCCCAGAGCCTCCTCGCTCCACGCTTCCTGTGTGAACCCAGTTATCTGCTGCTCTGTGACGTGGGTGTGTCGGCACGATTAAAGAGCAGATAAGATAGAGGCCCAGTGGGCAGAGAGAGGAGCTGGTGAGGCTGCACATCCCCAGTGTCCACTCACCTCTGGATGAATCCATGAACCCCTCCACCCCAAACACACACACACACACACACACACCCCTAAGAACCAGAGTTTATTCCCACTGTGGTGAGGCTGCCGAGCTGTGGTGCACTGGTTTGGACTGGGCGAGGACTCGAACCTCACGCCGCTCTGTGCACGTCGGTGCCGGCGTGGACACAATAACCGAAAACACTTCATGACACAACGCAGCTGAACCAACAGCTTCCTCACAGCTGCATCAGGGTTGTGTGCTCGTGTGTTACCCGTCCCTGCTGTGTGCGACCGGCGGAGTCAGTGTGTGGTCCCTGGAAGTGTTAAAGCTGAGAGTCTTGTGTAGCGAGCTGGCTGTGGTTTGTGTGGCTTCGTGTCTGTCTGTGTGCGACTGTGCGAGTGTGTTTAAGCAGCCGAGTGCGTCCTCTGGCTGGAAGGGCGAGGCCATAAACGCCTGAGTCTCCTCATCCCGTATCATCGAGTGAGATGTTTGCGAGGGAGCCAAACATGTTTGCCAGAGGCCTCGGGCTCGCCCCCTCACCCCTGGTGATTTTCCTCCCTCTCCCTCTGAGTGAGTGTGTGTGTGTGTGTGTCCCTCTCCAGAGCTCCAACAAAACAAGTTGTGTGTTTGCTCTGAAGGTCTCTCCTCCCCTCACACCAACGCTCACCACATCACAGTCACACATCTGAGGGCCATCAGCGGCAAATTCCACAATAATGTAACCTTCCCCGACAGCAATCATTTCTCATAAACAGCCTCATAAAGACGTGTGGTTCCCCATTTTGTTTTCAGACTTTAAAAAAAAAAAGAACTAATTGTGTGAAACTTTTTGTTGGTTCTGCTTGTTTGTGTGTCTGTGGGGAACATCCCACCTTCGTTGCTGTCACACGTCTTGTGTACGTTGTGTGTTTATTTGACACCAGAGCTCCTAATGCCCTCCTCCCTGTTTTATCTGGTGCTGCAGAGCCAAGTATTAACCAACAGCTTGATAACCCGGCTATAAAAGTGGATCTGGAACGAGAAGAACATCCGTATCTCCGGATCGTTTCCACCTCTCACATTCCACCCTGCTATCAGGGCTAATAATGCCCTTATAGGTCACCCCCCCCTCTGTGTGTGTGTGTGTGTGTGTGTGTGTGTGTGTGGTTTCCATGTTGAACACCCAACCCTTCATTAGCAGTTGTGTATCAGACCGGTAGAAGATACCAGAGGCTCAGGAGACGAGTTCTTCCTCTTAAAGGGTTTGTTGTGTTTCCTGCTAAAGACTCAGGCGGTTACACTCCTCTCCTGTGTGAGTCTGTGTGAGTGTGTGTGAGGATGAAAACCCGGTTTCCTCTTCTTCTTCTTCTTCGTGGACCTGCTGCTCTCTCACATCTCAAGCAGCTCACAGTGTTTTTCCAGACCCGGTGCAGGTGAGATGAGAATCCAGGCGACTGGGAGCGATGGAGGTAAAGTAAACTGAAGAACCAGCAGCCTTCACGTTCCCAGTCATTACACTGGATGTGTTTCAGATGGACGGGACTACCAATCAGTGTGTGGCGTCTGATTTGTAGAGTTTGGCTTTGAATGACATGTTTGTGTGTGTTTACGTCTTTGAGCTGGACACGTTGTTTATAGGTGTGTTTGTTGTCGCGTCCCACTCGCCTATTTCTTTGGGTGTGCCTGCTTTTTTTTCTTCCTGCTCTGCAATCTTGTCCTTGGCCCTCGGTGTGTATTTGTTATGTCTGGAACATGTAATAATGTGGAATTTGATAGTGGCTTATCATCACAACACAACGGTTGTCCCAGAATCAAACATTGTGCGGGAATAACATTCAGCAGAATGTGTTTTTAAACCTTTCATTTCACCAGCTTCTATCCCGGCTTCAGACTGGGCTGTTTAAGCTTCACTAAAAAAGAATATTTTAAGTTTATTGATGATTTTTCTTTTCGGGTTTTGAAAGAAAATCTCTAATAATTCAGTTTACGTTTCCTGTGACATTTGCTCAGAGAAGCAATAAATTGGGAAACGTATCATGAGCCGTCTCCTTATCAGAAACACATTACATCTGGAGCCCGTCTCCACAGCAGATCGTCTTATCACGGCTTCATTAACTGCTCTGACTATCACACGTCTTATCACACATGCAGCCGATAATCATCTCATTGTTTAGAGGATGATCTGTGCCGGTGAACCCGTGACCTCAGAGCCGGGCGGAGCCATTAACCAGCGATGTGCCGAGCAGCATCACTCACTTATCGTACGTTTGTTTAAGAGCCGTCTCTCAGGTCGTTGCTCAACACGCTCCGTTATAATTATATAATCCAGATTATCATTCATATGTGGTGGTTCATGAGCTGTTGTGATAATCCCGTCAATATTTACATGTGTGGAAATAACGACTTGTGTGTTTGGAGAAAATTAAAACACAAAATGGAAGAAACAGGGATAAAGAAGGGATGAGAGAGAGAGAGAGAGAGAGAGAGAGAGAGAGAGAGAGAGAGAGAGAGAGAGAGAGAGAGACAGGTTTCAATGAGTTAATCAATCACAATCTCATCTTTTTACCAGTTGTTAGAATTATTAAAAAAATCCTTTAACATTTTTTTATTTTACCTTCTTACTTCAACTGAATTATAGTTTAATTTAACAACTTTAAATTATTTTCTTTCCTTTTTGTCGTCCTTCTCTTTCTCCTCCACTGAAGTTAAAAGAGTCTGATCTCAAAGTTTCAAAATCAAAAGTTCTCGTTCCACAGAAACTTCTCTGATATATGATTATAGTCGAGCTGCAGGGGGGGATTATTATTTTATTTATGAATTGACTTTAAAATCTTCAAATAGTCGCATCATAATTTTCTTGAACCCAAAGAGAATCTTAAAAAAGCCTAAATCTGTCCAACTGATGAAAAAATAAAAAAACAACAGGTTCTCTATCACATTAGATATTATTGATGAAGAAAATAAATGGAACTGATGCATCAATGCATTTAGCAGCTGATCCGACACACGTGTGTCATGTGACCACCCATGACTTGACTTGGTAACATCTGCTGTTGGTGAGGAGGAGCTGGAGGAGGTGGAGGAGGTGGAGGAGGTGATGGAGGATGTGGAGGAGGAGGTGGAGGTGATGGAGGACGTCCTATCTAAGCCCGTGTGAGCGAGGTTTCAGAAATAAACAAAAACGATCTCATCCTTTATCTGCTGCGTTAAAAACCCAGATGAGATGTAGTTGCTGTGCGATGCTGCTGGAGCTGGAGGATGTGTTCCTGTGTGTGTGTCCCAGGTGAGATGCTGAGATGTCGGCAGCGCCTGATAGGGATCGACAGCAGCGTGGGGGGGTGGAGCTGTGTGTGGGAGGGGCTCTGCAGCAGGATGGGACTTGTTGCTGATAACCACAGATTCTCTTCAGGATTATTTTTTGACCGAGGGTTGAAACTTAAGAAACAAACTAGTCTCAGGTTTGACTTCTCGTCTCGTAGAGCAGCGCTGGCTGTAAAGAGCAGCCAGTGAGTTTCCTTCATTGTTCCATTATAACCAGTTGCTCTGTGTAGTAGCGTCAACAACACAATCAGTGGTGTGATTTATTTGTGAAGCCTCCCTCCTGCCTCACATTGTGAATTATGACGAGCACTGTACTCTGTGTAACTCTCTGAACTTTCTTCTCTTTCATAAACTCGGCCTCCCACAGTGTTTAATCAAGCCAGAGCTAATGTTCCTAATTTATTATTATTTATTTAAAAATTCTGCCCATGAGCTCTTAATATATCTCAGATTAGATATATCTGGTTGTGGTGGAAGGTGTTGTTCAGCTGGGTGGTTGTGTTAGAATGAGATGGTTGGGTTAGGGTGACCAAACCTACAAAGAGTAAGGGTTAGGGTTACAAGGGTAATAAGTATTAACTCAATTCTATAAAAATTTGCTGAAAATTATTTTAAAAAAGTTCATGTATACAAATTTAACTGGTAAGGTCATTAAAGGTTAAGCTCTACAACTAAATAACTTTACCACAGAATATCACTCTGGTCCCAAACTGTAGAAGAGAAACCTCTTGTGCTCCTCTACATGTTTTCCAGACAGCTTCTAATCTCTCTCTCCTCAGTGGGGGGGGGGGGGGGGGGGGGGGGGGGCAGATATTGTCCAGGGGCTTGTGGGTAAATGAAAGCGTCCATTTGTCCTGAGCGAGCCGGCTGCTCCCTGAGACTTTGGCGTGTGTCGGGCCTGGCAGCGTTTCTAATGGCAATACCCGATATTAGACGTTTGGCTGATGCTTCCTCATCAGGGTCATGGACAGACACACACACACACACACACAAACACACGCTCTCTCTCTCTTTTCTCCTCTTGCTTCTCACACACTCTACGTTTATTCCATTTAAGGGGAGGAGCTGTTTTATATTTTTCCTTTCTGTCAACAAACTCCATGAAAAGACTCAAACCAACAACCCGTCCCTCAGCCCCTCTCTCTCTCTCTCTCTCTCTCTCTCTGTCTCTCTCTCTCTCTCGTTCCCACTTTCCCTCCATGTCTGTGGCTCTCTGCTCCGAGCCCGTTCATTACTGACGACCTTTCAATCCAGTCACAAATATATAGTTTCACTCTTAAGAGGGAACAACTCGGCTCTGTAGCTTCTGGCAAACTGGAGGAAACGGGGAAGTTTTTCCAGGGACTATTTTCAGTCATGGATTAATACACATGTGATGCTGCGTCATGAGGATTTACAGCAACTGGACGTTTTATTCTGAATTCTAAATAAACTGTAGTATCCATGTTTTAATGTAACTGAGGCTCAATGATGTGTTTTTGATATTTGTGGTGCAGAGTGATAAGTTCCTGTTTGCTGTCCCCAGACTCCTTCTCTCTGGCCGGAGCTCCTCTGGGGATCTGGAGGAGGATGGAGCGAGGAGGGGAGAGTCCCATCACCCAGGACAGCCCTGAGCGGAGGGGGGGCAGCCCCGACCTCAGCGGCCTCCCACCTCCAGGGAAGAAGGGGCGCTTCGAGCTCAACGGGAGCCCCCCCCGGGCCCCGCCTGCGCCACAACGGAGCGCCGCTGAGGCCCCTGGGAGGTGAGCACCGTCCTGGAGACACCAGAGGAGATGTACATGTGGAGAATATCAGATTATGAAATTCATTTTAATGTTCATTTCCATGAACCTGCTCCTCTGCACATTTTGAATTATTTCTTAAAACAACCTGAGTGGAAACGACTGCAGTTGAAATATTGTAAAACATTCTCACATTGTGGCTGAGATGTAAAAAACAGTCTTATTGAATAAATAAACATAGAGATCATTATCCAGAGCTCCACAGAATCTAATCAATACATAGATATGACCGCTCTACACATTCCTGATTTCTTTCTTAAAATCTCTGCATTATTTCTTGAGACATTAACACAAATGTGAATCTCTGGATCATTAGCTCATTAGCTCTAAAAGCTAACGAGTTCTTCCTTCCACCAAGTTTCAATCAAATCTGTTACGTCATCAAATTAAGACACAAATTATGAATTTTGGTGCTAGTGTAATGTCACTGGTTCTATCCTCAGTCACTGAGGTTAAGTTGGTTTGTTTGTTAGCAGGATTATCTTCTGGACGGATGTTGTGTGTGTAGGAAAATAATCTAATCTCATTTAATTCATGGATCTTGATGAAAAGAAATCCAACGTGTTATTGATATTTATCAGTGTGTGTAGTTTGGTTCAGGTCCAAATTAAAATGTGATGAATTCAGATTCACTCCCAGAAGGAGACGGTGAACTCCACTGAGTCACATTCTAGTATTTTCTTTTAGCTCCTCTGCTCGGAGCCCGGAGTCGCGTGTCGCTCTGTGGCGTGTCGCTCTGTGGCGCCTCCGCAGGAGAAGCTGCTTCCACACTGTTAATCTAAACGTCTGGAGGGAACTGTATAATACAGGCTCACCAAATAAAGGAGATTGCTCCATATAAATAAGATTTATACAACTCACTCTGGGTTATCGATCCATGCGTTCATTGTGAAAGTTGCTTCTTGTTTATGTGCATGTGTATTATGCACTTATCTGCGGCTGGTTGTGATACATTATGTTTGCAGAAACTTCAGACTCTTCATTTTAGCCTGTTTTGCTTTAATATTTCTTAAATTTGGGGGGAAAATCAAAATTTTCTGTAGAAATCCTTTAAAAATTTTCTGTTCAACGTGGTCTTGAACTAAATTATTTCAACTGGATGAAAACTGCATTGATTGAAGGCATAAAACTGAAATATTAATAACAAAATTAATTTGTATTAATGCAAATTTGTGGGAGGTTTTTCTAGAGTAATAAAAATACATTTCTGTGGGTTTGGCTGCACAGTTTGTAAAGATGGAGTCAAAGAGGTGGGAGGAGGAATCTGTGTTTCTGAAGTGAGAGAATGAAACGATAAAAGAAGAAAAGAAACAAAAACAGTTCAGTGTGAGAAGAGATGACGAGTGAAAGAGGGAGGAGCCGAGGGAGGAGGGTCATGATGACGGGTTGTGTGTGAAGACAGGAAACTCGACGTGTCTCCTCCAAACCACACAGCCGCCACGAGGAGGGGGCCACACACACACACACACACACACACACACACACACACACACACAGAGCAGCATGCAAACACAACCGTACAGATTTACATACACACACCATATGTCCACATTCACAAATCTCTTCGCTGAGTCACTCACACCCAAGAAATGCTGCCAAAACACACACCCACTTACACACAACATACACACACACCCACACACACTCTACACAAACGCACATCTCTTATTTTAATATCCCCGTTCACTCATCCCCATACATATTAGAGGGATTAGAGGTTTGAGGCAACATCACATCATCCAAACCAGATCACACAGTCAGCGGCCAAATCACAGGACACTGGATATGAGGGAAGACAGACGGAGGTGGAGACGGAGGGGCGAGCGAGATAGAGGCGGAGAGAGGGAGAGAGAGAGAGGAGCGCTGGTCGGAGGGAGCTGCTCTGTGTTGACAGTTATATTTCCCTGTTGGGGGAAATTCACTTACTTGAATTGGCACGGGGCTCCAGTGTGTAATTCACTCCATGAGAGCCTGGAGGACTGGGAGCAGGGTGATTAATGAGGAGGAAATAGAAATATAGGAATTGACTGATTAAAACAACGGGTGGGATGGATCTTGTGTGTGTGTGTGTGTGTGTGTGTGTGCGTGCTGGGGAAAAGGCGGCATATGAAAGTGTGTGTGTGCTCAGCATTGTGTGCTATCCATGCGGTAAAGCACATGGCGGTGTGTGTGCTCTGTATTATTAGTGCTGGGACGCTGCCTAATGCTCCCGGTCCATCATTTCTTCAGGGAGCTCTAATTAATTGCCAGTTGACAGGTGGCCCAAAACCAAAAGCCTTTTAGGAAAAAGGTCTGATATTGGAGAGGAAGGATTGATATTGGTGCACGGAGCCAAAGGGGAGGAACAATCAGAATGACTGTAACCAGACACTGAGATGGAACAAGTGGCTTGACTCCATTTAAATGTTTTATCACCTTGTTTATGACCCAGAGCTGACGAGCGTCCTGATACAGACTCGAGCAGCAGAGCACATAAAGGTGTCTTAGTGTGAGAAGCTGGGAACCTGAGCTGTGAAGTGGTGAAGCAGCTTTTCATACACAAAGTGCTTTATTAATCTGTAACGTTCCAGAACCAACAAGCTGTGACTGAGCTCCTTTCCCCTTTGTTAGCAAACTGTCCGTCACGTTTCATGTGAGCAGACGGATCACAACAGCTACAGCTGCTGTCAGACATGTTCCTGCACCTGGCTCCCACGTGTTAATACATTTATTATTATATTATTACAGTATAAAGTCAGAAGAGGTCAATGTGACAACCCAGCAGGGGAAGATCTCCGCATGACAAAGAACAGGTAGTTCCCCAGATAAAAGAAAAACCAGCAGATGAATCTTTCTTGGTGAGATGAGGAAGATGAAGAAGAGGAGGGACGCTGATGTGAGTTGTTGTGAAGGTCGTGTGTTGGAGGACAACTGGAGACGAGTCCACAGAGTAACGAGCCACATGTTCTCTGTTAATAGTTAATATAATAATATTCATAACTTCCACGTGTGGTTCAGAGAATTGAACAAAGCCTTTGAGAGTACGCCAAGGTTTTCGCCTTTGTGTGTATGTCTGGGTTTGTGTGTGTGAGTGTGTGTGTGTTTGTGTATGTGTGTGTGTTTGTGTGTGATGGGGTTTCATGCACAGTATCAAAGTGGTTTGGTTTTCACCTGGACTGAATTTACATATCCAAGGACGTCATATATCATGAATATTGAAGAAATATTTTCCTCTGTATATATTTGTCAGCAACATTTCCATGAATATTTATTAATATTCCTGTTTTAAATCCCACATTTATGGTTTTGTTGCATGTTCTTTTTCTTTTTAAACTGATACCCTGATGAAAGTAACTTTAATGAAAATGTATATTTGTATAAAGACTTTCCATATCTCTTAGAGGAGCCTTTGTTATGACAGCTCGTCTAATAGACTGTAACTGTGCAGTGAACACTCTCACAGTCCAGTGAGGAATGCATATGATTTGTTTTACATCCTTTGTTTGATCTTAGCTCATTGAGAAGTTCAGGTGTTGTTATAACAGTTTTAAACACAAAGGATAAAGTGATCACAGGCCCGACCCGATGGAAACACAATCCTCATGTCTGCTGTCTGCCACGGGGAGACCGGGTCCTGATCACTGAGGATAGAACCCAGACACTAAGAGATTCTCCATCTCCTCCCTTTCCCCTCCGGTGTCTCTCCACAGGTCTGATGATCCCGGTGTTCTGCGTGGTGGAGCAGGCGGACGGAGGGATTCAGACGGACGGGTGCGAGGGGCGGGATGAGCACGCCGAGTTCGTGCTGGTCAGGAGGGACATTCTCTTCTCCCAGCTGGTGGAGACGGCTCTGCTCGCACTGGGCTACTCCCACAGCTCCGCGGCACAGGCCCACGGTCAGTCAGACACTTCTGCTGTTTTACATGTGTGGAAAGAATCTTTAATATGAACGTCAGGGGTTAAAAATAAGGTATGAATATGGCTGGTGTGTGGCAAAAAGTTAAAAGTAAAGAAATATATAAAACACAATGTCAGAGGACAGGTTGGAGCTTTGGAGGAATCATCCGGCCTCAAGCTGCACGTTGTATGATGCTCATACAAATATCCCCTGAAGGACAAGTTGAAATATTTGCTTCCTGTTGACTGGACAGTAAATATGAAACAACAGCTCGTTAGCATAGCTTAGCATAAAGATTGGAAACAGAAGAAAACAGCCAAGTTCATAATCCAATTCTGTAACTCACGTCAAAAGGGAAGTGAACTCTATGAACTCGAGGGTCTCTCTGTCACATCACCTCCTCAAACTGTATTTCTAGAAGCTCAAACAAATTACATAAAGTTTGAGCCGACCTCGTGGACACACACAAGAGAGAGAGAGAGAAGAAGACAGAACCAGAGGCAGATAAACAAAGAAAACCTCCCACACAAACTGCAAAGTCAAACTTCAGACAGAGTCCGAGTCGCAGCAGTTTGTGACGCCACAGAAGAAACGAGCACTTAGCGACGGGGAAGCTGCCAAAATCCATAAAACAGACTCGTACAGTTTGAAACTTCTCAGACTCGGGGAGAGAAACTCAGAACAGCAGCTTCTTCAACTCCTGTCACCAGGCCACTGTTCAGAAAGCCAAAGATCTGAGTCCCAGCAGCCTCCTTTTGTTGGAATAACAACGAGTTTCATGAAGGCCATTATTAATAGTCATGACTTTCCAACCACCAAGTGTCTCTCTCTGTGTAAACCATGGCAGGACTGAGTCACAATGAACTATCCTGCAGCTGAGGGGTCAAGACCAGACCGGTCCTGGGACTCTCCCTCTAATCAGTGGCCTGGATGTGAGGTGGTCTATTCAGAGCCGGTTTGAAAAACACAACTAAGACACAGACAGAGGCTGCAGAACTCATTAAAGACACAACAAAGAGACGGACAGGAATGTCTCCGCAGGACTGAAATACATTTTGTGTGCGTGTGTGTGTGAATGTATGAGTGAGCAGTATGTGTGAGAATGTTTATGAAGCAGACGAAAAGAAAGACAGTGTAACACATGGAACTCATCTGCCGCAGGACAGTGTCATTTATTACTGTTATTTCTCAAGCGTGCAGAATATTCCATGTGTTGCCTCATGTCGATATAAAACTGGAAAACACGACAGTGAGCGACACACACAGACTGCAGAGCCACAAGTGTTAGAGGAGACATGTTCAGGTTGATAGCTCTAAGTAGTGTTACTTTATTATTCTATATTTATGACTAAAACAGGTTTAAATGCTCTAATGCTCAGAAAACACCACTCTCCTCAAACTGCTGCAGCTCCTCTGTTCAGCCTCTGGCTTTCAGCTCCTGTCTCTTTAAGCCCCTCCCCTCCTGATGAAGCCCAGTCTGCTCTAATTGGCCAGGTCGGTCCACTCTGTTGTGTTTGGTCAACCAGTAAAGGTCAAACAGGAAAGATCAACCAGGAAAGGTCAACCAGTAGAGGTCAACCAGGAAAGGTCAACCAGTAAAGGTCAACCAGTAGAGGTCAACCAGGAAAGGTCAACCAGTAAAGGTCAACCAGGAAAGGTCAATCGTAGACTGACAGTTGGTTGAGACGAGTCCCACAGATTCACTTTGTCCTCCAGAGACGGACGGAGACACTAAACTGTGCGGCCAGTGTGTGCGACGGTTTGCAGATGAACGCCATTAGCAACACACTTTTAGCTTCAAATACTTTTGCCAAGTATCAGGGGAGGTCTCTCTCTCTCTCTCTCTCTCTCTCTCTCTGTCTCTCCCTCTCTCTCTCTCTCTCTCTCTCTCTCTCTCTCTGTCTGGATAACAGCCAGACTCACTGGTCCCCCGTCCACATCAATGCACTCCTCCAGAAGAACACCACACCAGGGGCTTCAAAGAGACGACATCACAACTCCACAAAAAACAAAACTCGCAGAATTGTCTCGAGCACCGTTTGCTTGCAGACACACACACACACACACACACACACACACACACACACACACAGACACACACACACTTGTAACCTCTACTTAACCCATGCAGGGTTGCATTTGCATGCGCTACAATTGACATACACTTTGCGAAGTATACCGTGCAGCATCTCAGACAAAACACTCTCACACAAACACACACATGTCCTCCCCCCTTCCCCCCCCCCCTCCTAGCTTCTCTCAAATGAATACTTTTTTGTTTTTTAAAACAAGCGTTTATGTTAAATGAATAATTTCTGGCTTAAATTATACATTTTTCCCCCTGCGGTCCACAACCAAAATTACACAGAGTCCCGTCTATTTTCTCCCTGTTTGAATTGTGTCCTGCATTCTTGTGTCCCAGCGGTGTATTTAGAGCGCCCGCCGAGGACCAGGGCCTTTCTTTAATTAGCTCAGCCCAGTAATTAGATGGGAGATATTGTTTATTTCAATTATAAGGGTCTGAAGGCTTTTATAGAACGGATGGGAGCAGACCTGTAGTTTTCTGGCTTCGGTCAGTGAACAGTTAACGGTGGTCAGTCAGAGAGAGAGAGGGAGAGGGGGGGGGGGAGAGAGAGAGAGGGACAGAGAGAGAGAGAGAGAGAGAGAGAGAGAGAGAGAGAGACACAGAGAGAGAGCATTGTTGCAGTGCCACGTCTGACAGGCCACAGAGGGTCACTGCAGCAGAACATGTCGGTGATTCACTGGACACCTGAGGTCGGGTAAATTATGGTTCTGCCGTTACATTGAGGTTCCACTTTCCTCTGGAGCATCACTGTCTCCTTGTGGGCGTCAATAGTTAATAAAGGAATTATCAATGCTTTAGTTATGAAAACATATTCTGGGTGTGGGTGGGCTGGGGTGTGTACACTGTGACTTATGAAGCATCCAAAATGGCCACAAACATCTTCAGCTCCAGGAGCAAATCCATGATTACTGCCACAGGATTATATATTTGTGTGTGTGTTTATTTTAGCTCTTTTTTAGGACTGATTGCTCTGACTGGGTTTCTGTGGATCAGAATGAAATGTCTTATATTCAAACCTTTACAGTGAGGGACCTTCTAATGTCCTGAGCTGTTTCAGCTTGAGGCTCGTTTTAAATTGTGAACCCTGTAAATCAGACCGAGCCACGTGGGGGGGGGGGGGGGGGGGGGGGTCACTCTGTGGCCGTGGGTCCTGGCTCGGGTCATAATCATTTAGGAAAATAACGCAACTCACCAGATAATTAGAAAGGTTTTAACTATGGAGCCTGACCCATTCATTTATTGGCCGAGTTTCTTCTGCTCTTGGCTCAACACCGACTCTCTTTACCTCACTAGAGTTATAGATCATCTGGAGGCTTGTGTTCGAACCCGACTCCTCTGACGTCGTGTGTCGTCTTCCTCCTCACGCTTTGCCTCAGTGACGTCTCCGTGTTACCAGCTTCCACCGGATGATTTATCACCAGTTCCCTATTTCAAAAATAAACACACAGTTGTGGATCCGTATATGACAGGAAGTCACTGATAAAAACCCAAATAAATCATCAAGGTGGGACGTGTAGATGTTGAGTTATTAAATATCTGCTGGTTCAAGAGCTGAGCAGCTTTATTGCACCCGATGATGGTGGTGGTGGTGGTGGTGGTGGTGGTGGGGGGGGGGGGGGGGTCTCATAAATGACACAAAGCTAACTATACGTATTTTTTCACTAAACGGAAACTCCAAATATTAATATACAAAGAAATTGTACATATAAGGTTTGCTTTAAATGTTTATTTATTTTCAGCTATTATAATTTCTCATATAAAGATATTTTACATCACAACAAGTCTTTATATGTTGTTATTTATCATCACTTTGAAACCTCACGGCTGCTGATGAGTTGAACATTAATTATAAGAATAATATCTGGTGACAAATACGTTACAGTGATATAATCCATGTATAAACATTAATGTGCTTTACTGCTGATAAATGCTGAACAGAAGCAAAGTGTTTCTCTCTGAAATTGATCTTATGTTAGTTTAAAATAACCGTTAAATTAAAGGGTTAAGCTGTAAACGTGTTTTAAATACTTTGGAGTTGAACCATTACTTTAAAAAACCTAAAATTATTTTTAAAACATTATTCAGAGAAGATGGAAACTCAGAGGAACGACAGCAGGACAGATATTTATCCTGTGGTCCTGATGATAGGGAGCAGATTTCCGGGACGAGCGTGAAGGCTGCTGCGACTACAAAGACTTATTGTGGGAATATTGTGCGTACACGTGTATTAGTGAGTGTGTGTGTGTGCGACTGTTGATGGAGTCTGAGACATTAGTGGGTGTTTGTGTACGGATTTGCGTTTGTGCGGATGGGTGCACTCAGACATGAGCCAAGCCACGAGCCGGCCACATGAGAGCCTGTCCCTGGGAGGTGGAATTTTAATGTGGAAATGGGAACAATGATTTCTACTTTTACATGTGGACGAGAAGCAGAGCCCATTGAAGAGCCGAGGCAAAAAAAAATGATGGCTCAATTATTAATTCATCTGCCGTCACACTGTGAGTGTGTGTGTGTGTGTGTGCGATTGCGTGAGAGCCGATGCATGTAGTGTCCACGTCTCAGTGTGCTCTCATGTGTCCTGTGTGAGTTCATGTTTGTCTGCTTATTCACGCGTTTGCTTCCACCCAACTGGGCATTAGTGAAATGCTTACGACTGGTTTTCAGATGTTGTGGAAGCTGCACGCTGACGATAACCAGCAGCATTCCTGAGTCTGTGTGAGAACAACAGAGACGAGAGGAGGAGGATGGGCTCCTGGTTCCCTTCTGTCAGAAAGTCGTCTTTTAATAGTTTTTTATTCACGTCTCTTAAAACGTTCTTCATTAAACCGTCCCTTTCACGAAAAATATCAAACAAAATAAACATGTTTTGCATGTGAGGTTTGTGTTATTACATGTGTAATATTTTATTGCACATGCTTTGAATTCTCAAATATTCCCTCTCGTATAAAACTACACATATGATAGAAAACGGATCGTTCCATGTGTTCCACTACTGTCGCTGAAATGAAGAGGGTTCTGGTTCTGTTTGGTTCTGAAAGGCCTCCATGGTGGTCTCTGGTTCCTCTGGTTCCTCGGGGGTTCTCCCTGACCTGAGGGGCCCGGTCCCTTCATACAGGAGAACTAAGTGATGCCCCCCCGATGACCAGATAATCAACAACACAGCCCGACAGGAATCAAAGATATAACTGGGCTTTGAAGGAAGAAAGACATGAGGAATAAAAGAGAAATAGAAAGAGAAAGATCAGGACGGAGAGAGGAGGATAAGGGGGGAGGGGAGTGGGGGGGGAGAGGGGGGACAGAAAGAGAGAGAGGGGGGGGGGACTCTGCAGGACCCGTCTGGATCTCATTTAGAGGATAGTAATGCGATTAGCTTTGTTTAGTTTTCACAGCTCCAGCCAGTCCCCATGAAGAACCCTATGTGTGTGTGTCTGTGTGTGTGTGTGTGTGTCTGAATGTGTGTGTGCAGGGGTAGTGAACATGTAGCTTTGTATTGTCATGTGTTTGTGAGCTTTCTCTTGCTCTTGAACCAGAATTGAGTCGAATCAACAGGGAGAGATTTACTCGTGAAGTGAAACCACACAGATCTCTCTTCAGATGATCCTTTGAGCCGGTCGCAGTGTGCCTTTGATCTCCTCTCAGGTTAACTGGTTAATGGCCTGATCGTCTGTGGCACCTTTTCACCGTCCGGTCAGAAGTCTCTTCTCGTTCCCCGGGGTTATGGTCGAGCTGCAGTAGCTCTCTCAGACTGTGGGCGCTCAGTTTTCCACCATCACTGTTTAAATGGTTCCACTAATCTCACCACTTAGCTTCTCCTCTGAATGACCCGGGCCCCTTGACCCGGCTCAGCTAATACAGCAACGTGGTGTCAGAATGAATTTGTGTGAGCGTGCAGGTTCCGCCGGGTGACCAGGTGTGAGAAAGAAGCCAACCCCACGTCGGCCTGTTTTCTCTCTGTCACTTTGAAACGAGTGTAAACGAGTAAAGAGTTAAATGTGTGAAATCCCCCCCCCCCCCCCCCGTGTGTCCAGGCATCATCAAGGTGGGACGGTGGAACCCTCTGCCCATCCACTTCCTGTCCGACGCTCCGGAGGCGACCGTGGCCGACATGCTGATGGAGGTTTACCACATGGTCACGCTGCGTATTCAGCTGCAAAGGTCAGAGCAGTTTACAACAAACGTCTTTTTACATCCATTTACTGATGAGTATAAAAGTATAACCTTCTAAATCTGAGGCTTTTACAACTTGAACATGAAAACAACACTTGAAAAACTGCAAGTCCAGATTTTATAGAGTCAGAAATAAACCATGAGTTCATCTATCATCTGTCTCCGTGTGTCGGGAACTCTTAGTTCCTCAGATTCAGTGAAGCAGAGTCGTGATGACGGGATAAAAACAGATAAACTCCACATTATTATTGTTATTGTCTCTGCAAATCCCGGCCAGGTTTGTTTACATGTGTCTGTGAACGTCGGTGGCAAACGTCAGTGTCGAGATGACGCAGACAAAGTTCCTCCAGAACGTCTGTGACAGATTCTCGGGCTTAATCTGGGGTTCGAGGAAGAGTCCAACGTTTCAGTAAAAAAACGATAAAGTCACTTTGTTGCTGAGAGCTGGAGGAGAAACCAGATATGAGTGATGTGAGCATGAAGCTGCAGAGAGCAGCTGATTGGCTCGGCTACATGTGCAGCAGCCAACAGACAGTTTAGTTTAACAAGACGGGAACCAGGACAGAGCAATTAATCAAATTCAATCAATCACATCTCATCTGAATAGGACATATTCTTATATCATATACTCATAGGGCTTAACAAGCTGTAGCCTGACTTTGTCCACAGGTTATAAAAGTTATTTAGAAGCTAATTAACAGATGTGCAACAACTTGTGCAACAAGTTTTGGTAAATTGTGTTTCTTTTATACGGAGCCAGGTTCACACTTTCCCCCATTTCCTGTATTTAGTTGAATTTATTAGTTGATTAATCGATCAGTTGATTGAAACAAAACTGATTTACAATAATTAAGATAAATGATTAAAAGCTTTTTAAGGAAAAACAAAAGAAAGCTTTTCTGTGATTGGTAACTCACGATTTTTGACTTAAAACAAAAGTCTGAATATGACTCATGAGCTTCTCGGATTGATGATGTCAAAAATAAACATACAGTGTATAAATGAAGGTAGAAAATAACAACACAATGTGCTGTTAATGATAATTATTGGTTGCAGCTGCAGTTTCAATCAACTGTAATGCAAAATATAAATTAGATTTAGACACAACATAGTTTACATTAAATAGAATATGCAGGTATGATTTGTGTTAACCCGGGAGCTTCTGGGTGCTTCAGCCTCGACTCACTGCTGGTGTGTGTGTGTGTGTGTGTGTGTGTGTGTGTTGTAGCTTCTCGAAGCTGGAGGACCTTCCCTGTGAGCAGTGGAACCACGCCACCGTCAGGAACGCTCTCAAAGAGCTGCTGAAGGAAATGAACCAGAGCACTCTGGCCAAAGAGTGTCCTCTGTCACAGGTGACAACCGCAAACACACAATAACACACGATGCACAACTACTTACACCCACTTATCCACACAGTGATTGTTTGTGACGTGCGCTCGTTGGACTGATGAATCGTTCTGTACAACACGAGTCTCTTTAACTGAAACATCACATGTTCTGGAGAAAGACTAAAGGCAGAGCTCACGAAATAAAAATCCATCCTACAGACACTCTATTGATTATTGGTATTGTATTTTAATCAAATTCCACTCAGCACTAAATTAATCACCATCTCCTTGATCGTGTAGAAACTCCCCAGCTGCATGTTTGGCCTTCCTCTCCTCATAATCATTTGTGTGTGTCAGATCTGTGTGTGTGTGTGTGTGTGTACGTGCACACTGAGTTTAAATGGAGCTCTGGTGGGGGTGTTGATCACAGTTTCAATTGCAAGCATATGTGTGTGTGGCTGGAGATTCCCTTTCTGCACTGTACTGGCTCGAGTTTCCATGGGTGGCTTCCAATCATGATTAATGTTTGTCTATTTCTATTATGTGTGTGTGTGAGTGTCATGTGGTTGTTGCGTGAGTGTAAGCATTTCTTATTATGCTGGTTGTTAATTATCCCCCCCCCCCCCCCCTCTCTCTCTGCCTCAGAGTATGATCTCCTCCATCGTGAACAGTTCTTACTATGCCAACGTCTCCACGGCCAAGTGTCAGGAGTTTGGACGCTGGTACAAGAAGTATAAGAAGATGAAAGGTGAGCGGAGCTGTGGTTTCCAGTGTCTCCTGGTCGGTCCCACAGTTCATCTGAGGGTCAACGAGCACTGAGCCTCAACACAATATCAAACTGAACATTAAAATCTGAGGAAGGAACCTTTATATGACTCACGATGGAATGTGAGATATGATAAAGAGGAGATATCATCTTTTACAGCGCCACACATTCTTCCTCCTTGTGATAACTCTGTGTCTGAATTACCCACAATGCAACGTAACCACTGACATGTCAGGTAGAGATTCGGGGCCAACGGTCAATATATACAACCAGCGCTCAAACCTGATTGGTCAAACTAGAAACCCAAAGCCTCCAGCCTGTAGAATCCGTTCATACTGTGACCGTGGATGGATTAACAGATACAGACTCGGGGCCCAGAGGGGCAGGGGGCCCCCCGGGTTAGAGGCCCTGTTTGAAGAAACCATTTCTGTTTGGGAAATGAGTCAAAGTGAAAACAAAGAGACACAAACCACCGCAGAGACAAAAGAAGAAACAACTACAAAAAGATGCAAAGCAGCCACAGAGATGTCTCTTTGAGTCTGTGGCTCCTGCTGCTCTGGAGGAGGGATGTGGGCGCCTCCACATGTCTGTGCCCACGGGACTGTTGTCTCATAATTCATCGAGGAAAAATCTGAGCTACAAACTGAACTGCTGAGTGTGTTCTCCCTCAAGTCCTGGTCAATATGATATATTAATATCAGAGGCCGGTCAGGAACAACCCTGGAAACACCACGTTATCTCTCATCATGATAATATCTGTATGACTGAGAGAGAACCACAACACATGGAGACAGTGAGTGACCAACCAGGACGTGTTTAAGACCCAGTACATCATAGTTTACGACTTTTTAAGGCCTAAGGCTTCAGATTATTGAATTTACGACTTCATGAAGTCCATGATAGAATGTAAACAAAGTTAAATGGACGTCTTGATCACGTACGAGCAAAGCGCTTCAGCTGCTGTGGTGCAGTTAATGGTGAAAACCTATGCTGTCTCTAATTAGCTCCCATCAATCTCTCGTGTCAAATATAAATCCAGCTTCAGACATAAAAATTGCGATGACGAGTCGAAGTGAATGTGGTTTTTGTATAAAAGCTGTAACTCCTCAATCCAGCGTAGCAGCAACTTTTACGAGGATTCAGTTTCAAATGAAATATTCAACAACACGACGTTTCTTAAACAAGTTGTGTGTAAAGTGTCACGAGCGATTCATCGACCACATCAGCTCCACGTCACCTCCCAGGAAGCTGCGCTCTGCCCTTCACATTAAAGGTCTGAGACTGGAGAGGAGGGGAGAGAAGAGGAGGTGATGATGGAGTCTGACGGACGGAGGTCAGCTCGACTCCGCTCCACATGTCAACACACTCATGAGGCTCATAGAAGACGTGCTGCTCTACATGTCAGTCTGAACCCTGAAGCTCAGGATACAGACATAGAGGGACTAATGGACGACTTCATGGACGTTCAAGCTTTTCAAGTGAATTCTTTAATGTTTTGATCGTGTCTGTAAATCGTCCGATGTTCTGATCTGTTGTTCTGTTTGTTTCGTTGAGCAGTCGATTATCTGGAGAAGATGTGGTCAGGACGAGACGCTGCTGACATCAAAAGTAAGAACTCAAATCACACTATTTACTAAAGACTTGATCAGTAACAGTAGAATCCTTACTTTAAAGTTTCACCTCTTTCTTCTCCTCTGCAGTCGAGCGAGACAACATGGCCGACTTCTGTATGCTGGGTCAGAGACCCCCTCCTCACCTGGCCGGCCTGGCCCAGCTCAGTCACCTGGGAGCGGGCAGCCCACTCCTCAAAGCCGTGTCCGGAGACCCGAGCTCGCAGCCCCTGCAGCAGCCTCCACCCCCCCAGCAGCAGCCCTCGCCACACGGCCCCCATCATCACAGCCCTCCTCTGCGCACGGGCCAGGTGCCTCCTCCGCCCCCGCCGCCCCCGCCCGGCGCCATGCAGCCCCTGCTGGGGCCAGGTGGGCTGCTGTCGCCTCAACTGTCCCCGCAGCTGGTACGTCAACAGCTCGCCATGGCCCACCTCATCAACCAGCAGCTAGCCGTTAGCCGCCTGCTGGCCCACCAGCACCCGCAGGCCCTCAACCAGCAGTTCCTCAACCACCCGCCCATCCCTCGGGGCTTGTCCAAAGTCGGCGACCATCCAGGGAGCAACCCCTCGTCCGCCGAAGTCTCCTCTGAAATCTACCAGCAGGTCAGAGACGAGCTGAAGAGAGCTAGTGTCTCCCAGGCCGTGTTCGCCCGTGTGGCTTTCAACCGCACACAGGTAGGAAAACAGAGCAGCCTGTGGTCAAGACGTTAGGAGAGCGCAGGGACAGAGTGGCAGAGGGACAAGAGCGGCGGCCAGGATAGAAAACTAGAGACAGGATAGATTCATAGATGGAAAACATGAAGATAGGAAATCTAAACATGAACACATCACATCCTGTGCCAGGCAGGAATCAAACTACCCACTCACTGATTGATCATAGATCCCGTTCAGGTGAGGGGTCGCTCTCTCTCACTTGATCGACACCAGTAACCATCGGTGTCACCGATAGGCTGTAATCTCTCTCACCCGGGGTTTGGCTAATTTGGTGGTCACCCACCTCCTGGTATTTCCAGTGGGATCAGTGGGAACATGGCAGGGTGGCGTGCTGGGTCATTGAGTCTCCAACGCCGCCCTCACAGCCGCTCATTACCTGATGCATTCATGCTGTGCTAAACTTTTTACCATACGCCCCATTAGATCAATGTAATGGCAGTTGGCTCAAAGACGTACTACAGAGGCCAGGTGTGTGTGTGTGTCTGTGTGTGAGTGTGTAGTGAATGTGTATGAGTGTGTGTGTGAGTGAGTGTGTGTGGTGAATGTATACATGTGTGTGTGCCAGCGTTCAGCCCACACGTTTACATTCTTTATCAGAACTCATTTTCAGTTTATAACAAACTTTAACTAAACAATACGAGGGTTTCTCATACAAGTACTGTGCTAAAGGTACAATAGTGAAGTACTGGAACTAGTTACTTTACAGGATATCAAAGCTGTAATGTAATTAGTAGGTTGTAGACTGATAACAAATTATGTATTTTGTGAAAAGAAACAATTATTGGAAACTATTCAGATTTTCATCTGATACCCCCAAGAAGTTCCAGTTCTTTAAATGTGAATATTTCCTGCTTCTTGCTTTTAATGATGATTTTAATGTTTATAAAATATGTAATTTCAATAACGGATCAAATTGTGGGAAATTAAGTGAAATAGTGAATCAGTGGACTTTAATATGACGGAGTACAGGGCTATAGTGAAGGAAAGAATTCAGAGATGTTATAATGTAATGAGAAAATAAGTCATGATTGTATATACTCAGTTTCTAACACAATCCTTTTGTGTAAGTCCTGATATTTATGAAAATGTGGAGATTGAAAAATATAGTATTTCATTATTTGTGAAACTTGTATTAAAGTTTAAGTTAAGACATTCCTCATTTTACCACAGGTGACAGTCAGAGCTTCTGATATTTCCCCTCTGAAGTGATTTCTTTCCTTCATGTGGCCCCAACACGCCATATTAATATAATCATTTGATGTAAGTTGTGATTTTATCTCATTAATTGTGACGATTCATCAGGAAGAAAAGGTGAAACCATGCATTGGGATGTGTGAGTAACAGGAGCCAGACGTTCACGTTGTGTAACTGTGTGTGTTTGTGTTGCTCAGGGTTTGCTGTCAGAGATCCTGAGGAAGGAGGAGGACCCTCGCACGGCCTCCCAGTCGCTGCTGGTCAACCTCAAAGCCATGCAGAACTTCCTCAACCTGCAAGAGGTCGAGAGAGACCGGATCTACCAGGAGGAGAGAGAGCGGACCATGAACCCCACGGTCGGCCTCCCTGCCTCCAACTCCTCCAACCCCGGACCTCCACGCCTCTCACAGGTTAGAGAGCCTCGTGGTCGGCGCCGCCTGCAGCGTCACTTCCCACAGTGTTATCAAAAGTAACCCTGGTGATTCCAGCATGTGATGGTAACAAGCCACGTGTCCTGTGTGTCATAGAAAGTGTGGGAGAGAAGCCTGGACGACCAGATAACCCCTGATACCTGGGCCTCCATCTGGAAGAACAAGACTAAGATCTTGAACTCGGTGAGTTATCTCCGATCTTCACCTCGCGAGCCGACAGCACGCGATGCACTTTGTCTCCAAGGCTTTCTTCAGCCGCTGGTAATGGGACAACAGCTTCAAAGCCATCACAGGAGCATGTTGTAAACACTAAGGACATTACACAGTATTTGGAAGTTTTCTTTCCATGTGCACAAAACGATTTAGCAATGTCAGTGATAAGAAGCTCTGTCTGATGTCAGGGCAAATGCCCATTCATGGCTCTGGGCGAATGTGCTGCTCGCGATTCTTATTATGTCTCTGTAAAATTATCTCAGCATCGTTTACACTGAGGGAATGTAAGCTAGCTGGTCTGTACATGTCTTGTGGACGACTTCAAACACTGTGTATACAAGTCGCCTGAGAGCCAATACATGTTCGCTCAAACAGAAACAACAGAGAACGACAAAAGAGACGGACTTAATGACTTTGATCTGTAAACAAAAGTCATGTGGAGACGTGCAGTGCAGATGTGCAGCTCCGGCTCGGAGGGTCGACACGGCATGTCTGTGCTCGAGGCCCGATCGGCCGCCGATAACCTTTACTCACATGCACACACAGGATCTGCTCTGGAGTGTTTGTCTCTGAGAGGTTTGACTCAAACAGAATCGCAGCAGAATCCCTAAGTCTCGTCTCTTCCAGCCCAAACCGTCCTGTCCGGCCGCCGAGCTCCCGCTGAAACTGGAGTCGCTGGTCAACATCACGTCGGGCGTCTACGATGAAATCCAGCAGGAGATGAAGAGAGCGAAGGTTTCCCAGGCTCTGTTCGCCAAAGTGGCCGCCAACAAGAGTCAGGTGAGTGAGTCACTGTGAGAACAGGAAAGTGTCATCAAAGGATCAAAGCAGAAACCAGGTCGAGTGTTTTGACCTGATTCTCAGATCGACACTGAATCGATCTAATAATTCCAGAAATCTCTGTTTGTCTGTGTCGCTCATATCTCAACAACCGTTTCAATATTAATAAACTTTGAATAAACTTGTGACCAGCAGCTGCATCTCTGACTCATCATCATGACGAGAACTGATTCTTCAGCTTCTACCGAACTTTGAATAAACACGTGAACAAGTCTTTGTGAAGCAGATGTGAAACAGCTGCAGGCTCTTTATCTGCTGCAGGTCACTCAGATTCAGAAATAATGCTGCAGCTTCACCACAGGCCAAACAAACAAAAAGACAATATGATTAACATCCCCGTGCATAGAACTGCTTCTCTGGCGCAGGAGTGATAACCATATGTTAATAAAATAATAATTTAAAAACTCCATCATACAACAGGATGCCAGGACTTTAACCTCCACCAATCAGAGGATGGAGAGGCCTTCATCTCTGCACCGCTGCTTCTGAAGCTTCATCACAGTTAAACCTGAAAGCACCTAAATAAATAAACACATTCATATTTTGTACTATTTTCTCTTGGTTTGGGTTTTAGCAGCTTGAGACTCCTCCTCTCTCTCTATCTCTCTCTCTCTCTCTCTCTCTCTCTCTCTCTCTCTCTCTCTCTCTCTCTCTCTCTCTCTCTCTCTCTCTCTTTCTAAACCTGATACAGGTTTGTTTTCCTCCTCGGGGCAGAAATCAAGAGCTGAATCAAAATGAAAATGTGGAAAAACCAAACACCAAACAACTCTTCACAGATTAAATGTGTTTTGA
The DNA here is from genome assembly GCF_947347685.1 of Pleuronectes platessa. Classification (NCBI taxonomy): domain Eukaryota; kingdom Metazoa; phylum Chordata; class Actinopteri; order Pleuronectiformes; family Pleuronectidae; genus Pleuronectes; species Pleuronectes platessa. The sequence goes on along the minus strand of NC_070639.1, from coordinate 23,953,734 downwards.
GCAAGAAACAAATCTCAGGAGGCGACGGCAGCGAAACCAAATCCCTTCTTTCACGAATTGAATTCAGTCTCTCACGGTCGAGTGTGTCAGGACAGTAGCATGTGGCCGGCTGTGCCAGGTGTGTGTTAAATATGTGCATCCTGTGTGTACAGTATGTGCGTGCGGGCTGCGTGGTCTCCCAGGTCGGGGGGTCCGGGGGTGGCTCGGGTCGCGGCTCACTGCACCCATCTGCTGCAGCTGGCCACAAGGAGGGCGAGCGGCGGAGAGGGAGCGATGATCAGGCTATTAGCGGTGCACGCTGCCCGAGGTGGCTGGTTGAACACAACAGCTGGTGTCACAAACCGAACCAGTCTAGCAGATATAATCAAATCTTCTCCATCTCTCCCCCCAATCAGCCCCAACCCCCATCTTCCTCCGCCACAGTCACCTCACGCAGCTCCAGCTCGCTAATTTCAATTCTGCTCTCGGTACTTCTACTGGTTCTGCTGCGTCTGCTCCTTCTTTAAACTTTCTTTATTCTGCCAGGGTTCATGTTCTTCTTCTTCTTCTTCTGCTTCACCCAGTGTCATTGCTGGTGGGTTAAAGTATCTGTTCTTAGAATTCCTGAAAGAGGAAATACAAAGACAGCCCACGGCAAAATCCAGTAGTTCCTCATTTTGAGCGAGATGATCTTTGTTGTTAGATGATTGATGCTCTCACGTCTGTAGAGAAATATCTAAATCCTGCTCAGACCTTCATGGATTATGTGGATTTTCTAACCTTTGGACAGAACCAGTCGAGCACGTGAGGGAATCAAACTTTTACAAAAACTCTCAGCAAGAAAGCCAAATAGAAACAAAATATAATGGACACGGTAGAGCCCATTTAATATATATATTTAATGGGTTCTTCCTGGGGTCAGATTCCTACCTACACAAAATATCATGGAATCTGTCCAGTAGTTGTTGTGTAATCTTCTAACTAACACACACACTCAGACTTGGCAGAGGTGATTGTTCCTGTTTTTTAATCCCTCCTTCTCTCCCTCTCTCTTCCAGGGTTGGCTGTGCGAGCTGCTGCGGTGGAAGGAGAACCCCAGCCCGGAGAACCGCACGCTGTGGGAGAACCTGTGCACCATCCGGAGGTTCCTGGCGCTGCCGCAGGCCGACAGAGACCTGGCGTACGAGGAGGAGTCCAGACACCATCACTCCGAGAGGCTGCACACCGTCCTCCACCTGCCGCAGGAGACACAGGTAGAAACCAGAGACTCTCTACATGGACCTCACACGTCCAGATGGGACCTGAGGGAACAACCTGGGATTCAAATGTGTTCCTGGGGAAATCAGATTCATCTCACACATAATCTAATTTTATATTTATCTATAATTTATTTTAAACACTTAATTACACACAAAAGTATTTGTACTTTTCTTTTCCTGAACAACTTGAGAGAACAAGTAAAAAACAATTTCTACGATAATTATTCAACTGACAGATGAATTAGCAGCTGCTTTCCAAGTTATCCAGCCCATAAGGATTTATTATGTAAATAAGCTCCACTTCAATCAAATATAATGGTAAAAAACGCTGTTCACACATTCATTTCATAATCAAAAATCAGTTTAAAAAGCACCAGTAACATTTACAATGGTGTAATTTACAGCAATGGGTACTTTAAGCACATTCTCGTGATTATACTTTACATTATATTAAATTAACAATCCGCTTTAGGTGGGAGTAAAGTATATTTACACTCTAATATTAGTACATTAATCGAAGTAAAATCTATATATTTATCACCAGTTCATCACGTTTTCTGTTTTGATCTTTGCTCCAGATAAAAAGTCGTTTTCTCTACTGATAAAAGCCACAACGTGTGTGTGTCTGTTGTACTTATACACAGGTTCCACACAGGTCAGAGTGTTCCCCTCCCACATGTACACACACACACACACACTCACTCAGTCGTACATCCACTGAGTGAAGAGTGGAACTCGTTCTCCTCCCTCGCAGACCACACCTGTCATTACTGTTTACTTATTATATTCATTTCGTGTCCAGCGGCGTTTGATCTCGTTGTGTGTGCACATGTGTTTGTGTGTCTGTGCCCCAGTGGAGCGCAGAGTAAACACAGTTGCTGGGTGGTGTGGCACAGGAGGAAATGCCCCATTAGTTTTTGAGGACGGAGGCGGAGGGAGACAGGAGATCGATGCAGGAAACCCACTGATGTGTCGGCCTCTTTCATTAACCGTCTGTAATGAAGCCGGCCTGTCTGTCGCTCTGTGACGCCTCCTGTCTGTCGCTCTGTGACGCTTCCTGTCTGTCGCTCTGTGACGCCTCCTGTCTGTCGCTCTGTGACGCTTCCTGTCTGTCGCTCTGTGACGCCTCACGGCCCCGGAGCGGTAAAGATAAAACCTTATCTCCCGATCAGAAGCTGCAGTTACAGCAGAAATATACATGTGAGAAACTTTGAGGATGTTAACATGTTTATAGACAGTCTCACAGAAACAATCAAATTAAGATACATGAACAAAATGAATATTATCTGTAAATACAATATTAACTGTGACTAGATCTCAGGCCAAAACTAGAATGGGAAGCATTGGCCTCTTTATCAGCATATTGAAAATACATGTGTTGAGCTTGGACACATCTGGATCATCACCTCTACACATTAAGATTTCTCTGTTATTTCTTGAGAAATGTGGAAAACCACCTCATTTCGTAATGTTATATAAAGTGAAAAAAGATTCCTGGATTTGCAACCTGATGAAATGAGTTCTTTCCTGACTCGTTCCAGAACCTCCACCAGGTTCATGGTTCTCTGTCCTGCAGGTTTAGAGTTTTAACGATTTAACTTCTATAAGTTTGAGATCAAATCTTCAGTTCGACCATTCTCCCCGAAACGCCCCGTTGTTACTTGACTTCCAGAGAGAAGCAGAAAGAAGAGATGGAAAATTACTATTACTGTTATTTTTTTATCAGTTATCTTTCAAAGTCGGCCAGTTTACCCTCTGTTCCCAGTGTCTATGCTACGCTAAGCTAACTGGCTGAAGGTCAAACTGATGTTCTCATCATTTCCAATGTGGTAAATCTCATTTGTTTGAGTTTGACATCCAACGATCCAGATCAACACCTGATTGACGGCTCTGAGCAGAGGTCAAAGGTCAGAGTGAGCCGCCGCTCACGCACGTTGACGCCTGGCGGGTTTGAGCCCCCCCCCCCCCCCCCCCCGCCCCCTCAATGCAAACCTATTATATACCACATATACTTTATTCCATATGTCATAAATCAAAACCAGGCAAAAGCTGAAATTTCCCATTTTTGCAACTCGACTCTGATCGTAGAGGTTGTTTTGCGGCTCCGCCCACCTCCCCCCCCCCCCCCCCACCCCCCCACCGCCAAGTCATTTTACTCCTTTTGAAAGCGTTCAGTCCGGAGCCGGGTATTAAAGGCTGATGGGAAGGAAAGGGAGGAAGCTGTGGTGGCACCATTAACACATTCCTCTGCTCCTCTCGCACCAGAAGACTAAAAATAAAGTTTAACCTCACAACGCCCATGTTGTAACCCCCCCCCCCCCCCCCAGCCCCCCCCACCCCACCCACCCCGAGAGACACAGGGAGAGGAACTGTGGTGAAACACTGGTGATTTATTAATGGGAAATGAGGTGTGTGTGTATGTGTGTGTGTGTGTTACTGTCTTCACGACCCCCCCCCCCCCCTGTCTCAGATGAAGCCCCCGCCCCCCCCCCAACCTCAGGCTCCAGCCGGCCTGCCACCGCAGACCACACATGTGTCCCATCTGCCGCACACACACACACACACTCTCACACTGATAGTCAGAAATCTGAGCGCTCCTTTGTGTTTGGACAATAAGAGGCTTTCTGAAACTATAACAACTGACCACATGAAACATGAATGTGTCGGTCTGTGTGTGTGTCTGTGTGTGTCTGTGTGTGTGTGTTGGACTGGACACTATGTGCTGTACAGTAGCGTGAGATATTTCTGAATGCTGGGGCATCTGGGAGATCTCTGACTCTGTCTATTAAATCTGCAGGTGCTGTGTATGTGTTAGTGTGTGTGTTGTGTGTGTTGTGTGTGTTGTGTGTGTTCATGTCAGCAGCATCACATTTCTTCATGACTGACACGGTCCTGGTTCTCGCTCCACAGCTCTCATTCATACGGCTTTAGCAGTTAAGTGCGTCCCACAGCTAATTTGGCAGAGTCTGCCCTTATAAATTATTTCTTTATTGTTTTTGCTAAATTGATTTCTGCTGCAAGTCGAGTGTGTGTGTGTGTGTGTGTGTGTGTGTGACCGCTCGCCGGGGCTGAGACCCCAGGAGTGGTGGACTAGAACAAGCAGTAACAGCCCTCGTCCTCTCGTCCTCTGTCTTTGTGTCTCACCTCAGTTAGAAGTCAACAAATCGCTACAAACACAAACACACAATGATGATTTAAACCATCAGACGTTTCCGAAGCTGTGTTAACATCACAGGGACGTCAGCTGTTATATGAGATTACGCTGTGACCATCGTCTGTATATAAAAATACACGTAGAGGGTTAGGGTCTGGCGAGTGAAGCCAGTTCTTAAGCACCTGTCTTCTCCTCAATGACCAGCAGGGGGCGACTCCACTGGTTATTTCTATCGTCTATTAGCATTGACTTTACTTCTCACTGGATTTATAACATCGGTTAACACTTTTATGTCTCAGTCTTCTTCAACACAACTGTTCACCACAAAGCTCTGTATGCACGTGGGGGGGGGGGGGGGGGGTGGATACCACAGTGTGATTGACAGCTATCACGCACTCTTCTCACAGAACCACTGTGTTAAACCAGATCAGCAGAACCTCCCATGATCAGGTCCAACACGGATTATCCATCATTTGTTTGTCGTCTTCGTTCAATCACATGGAGAGGAAGAGTCTCCCCCTCTGTCTCTCTCTCTCTCTCTCTCTCACTCCCCCCCCCCCTCCTTCTCTCTCTCTCCCCCCCGGTGGCCTCTTCCTCCCTGTAGCAGGGTGGAGTTTGGGCTTTTTGGCAAACCACAATTAAGTTAATTGTTTAATTGCAGATAAATGGAATGAATACCACACACACAGTTCGAATGAAAAAAATATGCAACAGCTCTAGTGTACAACTGCACACACACAGACACACACACACCCACACTCAGAATGTGCTGCACCCCAGCTCGCCTCAACAACATTACATGTGTAGAGTTTTTCATCAAAGACGCGTTATTATATATGAAAAATATAAATATAAATATAAATCAGTGAATGTGCAGTGACTCAGTTTCTCCCTCCGCCCGGATCCTCGAGAGTCTCCACCACACACACTGGTTCAGACGAGTGAACGAGGGACGGGGCGAGCGAGGAAATAAAAACATAACTCTCTGATTAACAGAAAGGTGAAGTCATGCACAAAACTAAGAGAAAAGGGTTTTTTTTCTTCTTCATTACATATTTATCTCTGTGTTAATGGTGTCTCCGGGGGTCACACACACACACACACACACACACACACACATACACCACAACACACACAGAAAGAAAGAGGGAGAGAGAGAGAGAGTTAGGGGCCCAGGAGGACCAGAGCTCATTAAGGAGAAGATGAATATTTCATGTTCTATAATTCTTTCATAGTTCTGCGTCGTAATTTGCCTTGATTTACGTTTTAAAGAAAACTTTTTCATTTTACTGCAGTGCACTCACAGCACTGCCAGGAGAGAGAGAGAGGGGGGGGGGGGAGCGAGAGAGAGGAAAGGGTGAGATGGAAAGAAGGGAGCAGAAGTTTTTCAGGAATATTGAATCATGCCATGAGAAGAGCCGGCCGCAGGGCTCCGGTCCTCGTGGTTTTGGAAGAGAGAGGCTGTATTGTGTTGTATTGTGTTGTATTGTGTTGTATTGTGTTGTATTGTGTTGCTCTGAAGTGACGGTCAGAGTCGAGGAGGAGTCAGAGGCGGTGAAGGTGAAAAGAGCCAAAACCACCGAGGTTCTTCTGACATCAGATCCTTGTTCTGGATTAAAGCTCCTCGGACTCAGTGAGAACTAAGATTTGATGTGAAATAAATAAAAAAATAAATAATAGCATCGAATCAATCTGAAGCGTTTGAAGCAGATATTCATTTTCATTACTTAGTAAAAGTATCAGTGAGATTTTTAACATCCTACTTCGAGGGAAACATATTTATATTCAGGTTGATTATAACAGTTTTTACTGTAAAATGCTGTAATGTTGAGAAAACACATCACAGTCCTCAGGCTGTCCATCGCTGCAGCTCCTCTCTTCAGCCTCTGTCTCAAACACTGTCCTTCATAACACATTGGAGGACAGCAAACACACAAAAATATCATATGTCTCATTTAAAGCTAAATAGAAGAAGTTCTCTCCACTTAGTCGAGTGCGTCCTCACGTCGAGGCTGAACATTCAGACTCATGATTGTCTTGTTGGTCCCAAAATGTCACTTTTGTTTATTCCACATGATCTCAGCTCCACATTAGTGGTAGTTGAAGGGTTCTAGCTCCATGTTTAACTCACAAAAAAAATTACTACCCTCTTTAAAAATATAAAACATTTGCTGGTTTTGGTGAAATTAGGGATCATTTGAACATTTAAAGGGGAAGTGACTCTTTCGTTGAAGTGACAGCAGCTCATAAGTATCTGAGACGTGAGACAGGTTGGTTGAGATCCACTGGTTAAATCAAAACATCTACATTTCTGAAGGGACAGAGGAGAAAAGACTGGAGGTGTTAAAAGGGGCACAGGCGGGGGGGTGAGAAGGAGCTGAGAGGAGGAAGGTGGAGGTGCAGGAGGAGGTGGTGGAGGTGGAGGGGGGGGGGGGGGGGGAGGAGGCTGGCTACTGGCATCCGCCCTCCTCTTGGCTGATTTGGATGTGGAGCCATGTTGGCAGAGGCCCACTTCATTAGTGTCCTGATGCATTAGACCTGACTGGAGGAAAGAGAAAGAAGGGAAAGACAATAAAAAGAGGGGGAAACTTGTATTGAAGAAGAGGAGGGAGGGAGAGAGAGAGAGAGATAGAGTCTGAGTCCAGCTCTGTGTGTTTGGCTCTGCTCTCTAACATCATCATTAGTACATGAGGGAGACCAGGCCCCCGCCGCCCATGTGTGCATGTGTGTGTGCCGATTGATCCAAGAGTCCTCGCTGTCGGCCCGAATAACAGAAGAAATGATGAAGCTCTGTGAATGGAGAGAGACGGGGGTGGGGGGGGGGGGGGTGGAGACGAGAGGTTTTGCAATCCCCTCCACCATTTACCCACAATTTAGTTATTAAGTGTCTCAGTGAGTTTGTGTGCGGGATGTTTGTGGCTGTGTGGTCCTCGTCAGCTCGGGGATCGGTTCCCTCCGCCGCTCGGCTTCCGACCGGCTTCTCTCCACATCGAGGAACCCTCACGTGGAAGAAACAGAGGATTCAGTGGAGAGGGAGAGAGAGAGAGAGAGAGAGAGAGAGAGAGAGAGAGAGAGAGAGAGAAACACGACACACACACAAACTGGGAAAAACCTTCTGAATTCCTGTAAATTGGTTTCTCTCCCCCGCGCCTCACCCAGGAAAATAAAGACCCTGCAAATAAAATCGCAGCAATTTCATGGTCTGGCCTGCCCTCGGTATTATTTAAGTAATACCCTGTT